>NW_024424119.1:6037587-6102168 GCF_017311325.1 Ursus maritimus
CCACGAGCCGCTCCGCTCCCCCGTGCAGGTGGCTGCCGCTTCCCGGCGCCCAAACGCGGCGGCTCCCTCCCCGTTTATCTTCCGATATCCGTGCACGGTTTACAGCTCCCCTCTTCGTACCTCAATACTCAGCGCTGGAGATGTTCATTTGTAGAGATCCAGATGCATCATCCTGCGTCTCAGGCTGATTCCGTGGTTATTTAGGCTGGTCTGGTACCTATCCAGCTCGACTCAGGGGACCGGCTGAAAAAGGGGTCCCCTACTCCTCCGCCATCTTAACTCCTCTCTCCAGGAGCTTTTCCTTCTAAAGAAAAAGTTTCATTTAATCCAAAGATGAACGAGGAAACAAAAACAAAAATATAGTTAAAAACATTGTTTATATATAATTTTAAGGCTGAGCCAAAATTTAGAAGACTGTAAATGAATTACAGAGACTTTAGCAAAATTGTTATCGTGCACACGTGTGCGCACACACACACACACACACACACACACACAGACAAACACTACATGAAAAAAGTAGAGTAAACTCATTGACATCCACATGGGAAATAGTGAAACACTGAATACCAAAGAATAGAAAAATCACAAACCAAAGAGTGGGAGTCTATGCAAGGAGAAGAGGGTTTAAGCATCAGATAACATCATTAGTTTAAAAGTAACCATTATAACATAGGTAGAAACATTTTAAATATGAAAACATCTCTAGCAAGCAGTGAAAAAATTTAGGCCCTATAGTAAAAAATGCATGCTAAATAAAACATAGAGTATTTTTAACATAAAACTGAATAAGAGAGCTAACAGCACACATAAATTCCATTAATAAATGTAAATTGGCTGAAGAAGAAATTGGCAGAAGAAGAAAAATTTTCACAATGACTCACAAAACAAAACACAACTCTACATTCTATATAAAAATTCACTAAAAGCAAGGTATTATGAATGGAGAAAATATCAAAGAATAACCAAACTATATCAGACAATTTAAACAAAACTTAAGCAAGTATAAATTTTAAATCTGACAAGGTGAGCTAACTTTAAATAGAGTAGGATATTTTATAATAACCACAATTCTCAACAAAGATAAAACAGTTATTGGTAGCTGTACACAAAAAATCAGCAGCCATCCTCAAAAAGCAGAGACTAGAGGACATACAAGTAGAAAGATACAGAAACTGCTCAGAAACTCCTGCAGCATTGATAGAGCTTTCCCTAAGCTGCTTGGAATACTGCCAGCTGCCAAGTCCCAGTTGTTAGCTCTCTCTAAAATTTGTGCTGGCCAGAGGGAGGTTGCTCTTTCAAGAACAAGGCCCCTTTTTGGTGACAGACTACATCCAGAGACCAATCAGTGTAAGAGTATAAATGCCTGCCCCCATCCATCTAACATGGGACCGCTCTAAAGGGCCATTCCAGCTTCACGGTTCTAGGTTTGCTGTCTGAGCCTTTGTGGAGACTGCACGACATCCCAGCTACTTCCTCTGGACCATTCCGGCTCTTTCCATTTTTATCTATAAGTATTGATCTCAAGAGCACTTCTTAATAAGCCTCCAGCACACTATTTTGTCTCAGATCAAATGGACAAAAGGTTAAGCAATCAATAAGAGGCTTTCATTGATATATCCAATTGTGCACTCTGATACCAGAAAGTACAGCTACTTTTTATGTGCTTATGGAACATTCTTTTATTTAAAATTCAAAAGAAAGTAAATTTGTAAATATTGTAATCTAAAATTAAAACTAATAAAAACTGAATTGCAGAAAAGGTAACAGCAAAGGAAGAACTTGAACAAAATATTTTCTGTCGATATTATAGACAAAACGTTAAAATGACTGGATATATATGATACTCTGAAAAATAGAAACAAAAGAGAAAGTTGACCAAAAAATTATAAGTGAAGGTGAATAGGGGGAAAAATAGGAAAATAGCCCCTATGGACATGAAATTACATTGAACATAATAATAACAACAATACATAAAACTTCACAGTGATACTATTTCTCTTTTATCAGATTTACAAAATCAGAAAGTCTGACAATATACTCTGTCAGATAGGTTGGAAAAACATGGAAATTTTTATATGTTGTGGAGGATTTCAAAATGTTACAACCTCTACTGAGTGGACTTTGATTCACTTCTACAAATATAAAACAACATCATTCACAAGAGTATTATTATACTGTTATTTATTATAGCAAAGTTTGGAAACAACTTTAACACTACAACAGGTAACTAGTTGAATAAACTATGATACTGGCATACAGGGGAGTACGAATTAGTAAATAATTATTAACATAAATAAAATGTTCATTAGAGATTTATTTCTAGGACATATTGTTAGTTAAAATTTCAGGCTACAGATATATATTTTTAGCTAACTAAAATTGTGTAAAATATAAGCAGCAATAAGCAAAATATGTATTCATGCAATAAAGGATAAAGGACAAAATATTGAAAATGATTTGTTGTGGGGAGGACAGGAAGAAAGAGTAGAAGAGATATAAATGAAAGTAGTATTTCTCTGAATATGCCGTTTTTTAAAAGTTCATTTTTGAACCATGTCAGTGTTTTGCATAGTAAAAATATAAGACTCGATTTTTAAGAAAAACACAAGCCTAAAATTAAAACAAGAGAAAAATGAACAGAACTATATATCAGATAGTTAACACAGCTGTAAAGAGACAGTGTTTTGTAATAAACTTGAATACAGTAGTCTGACTACTAGTCAGTAGTCTGACTACTAATATTGCTAGTAAAAGAAATGTTCCGTATTAGAGAAAAGATAAATATAAAATCAATGAAAACATGGAAAATATTACAATATTGTATTTAAATTGGAAATATTAATTAAGATGTAGGTTTTAACAAATACAAATCCATGACTTTTGGTTTAAGTGCTAATATGTAAAGAACTTGGAAGCTTTACATTCCTTCTTACAATAAGAAACAACTGAACAAACTGAAAATCAGTGCCCTATCTTGGACACGTTGAAGAACTGAGTTTGCAAGGGGAACTGCCACTTCGAAAGCCAGAGAGACTGGCAAATCCAGGGAGTCACATCTGGGTGCAGCTTCTAACCTGGAGAAGAAACAGCTGGAGCCACAAACTGGTAGGGAGAGTTTAGACAATGGGATTTTGATGAATTGCTGGAGGATGAATATAGACTACAAAGGTAAGTGTGAGAACTGGATCTGGGGAAAGGTCATTTCCCCAAATTATGCCCCTTTGGCCTTTCTGTCTCACCCGAGGGGAGAAAAAGCTGAGAAATGCTTACTAAAGCCACAACTCAGGGACACATTTGCACTAGAACACTGAGATTTAATCATAATATTATAGAATCCTTCCCCTTCCCCATGCCTACCCATCACACCAACAGAAACCTTATGGTAACAGACATTACAGTAAAGACCTCATCTAAAGAGTAGTTCTTAGGAAAGCCCAAAGACAACACGGAGACCAATGCAAGGATACTGGAGGAACTTGGATCTTCTGGTGCCTACAGTTATAGCAAATATTATAAACACCCCAAATCTTAGAAATAAATGCTCACGGTAAGGCCTGACTACCTCACTTTCTATTTTCTGATACATCATGTCTGACATTCAACAAAAATCTTAAAAATTAAAAGGCATACTAAAAGGCAAAAAACGAAACAAAAAAGTCTGATGGCACAGCATCAGAAAAAAACAGATATGATACAGATTTTGGCATTATCAGACAGGGAATTTAAAATAATTATGATTAATATGATGAAGACTCTAATGCAAAACCACTTTGGGAGTGTTTGGAAGTTTCTTTCAAAGCTAAACCTGTTACCATGTGATCCATTAATTGCATTTGATAATATTAGTAGCATCATTTAATCATAAGAGTATTTCACTGCATTCAGAGACAAAGGATAAATTAATTCATGTAAAGTACCTGGAAATGTGCCTAGTACTCGATACACATTTATGTAATTATTACTTAATGGTAATCACAAAATCAAAATGGTTTGAAAGATTATCTGCATATAGTATGTTTTTCATTACTACTTATTCTCTAGCTCAGTTGTTTTAAAATCATTTTTCCATAAACATTATTATACACATCTATAGCATATGGTGTAGAATATTTAAAAGACACACAGATGTAACTTTTTATCTGAGTAATTTTCACCTTAGTTTTGAACCTAGCATTCAAGAAATATGTGATTCTACAGAATACAGTATTTTAAAGAACATTTCACTATTTTCATTTCATTATACAATATTGCACAGGTATTATTGCTTATACTTTAGGCTTGTTGAAGCAAGTTAGGATTTAGAAAATGTGATTCACTTTTCCCTGCAATATAACATTACTGGGTACATAGAATTACATGTTCAATGAAATACTTGCAGGCTCATTTTTATAAAAATATGTGTTCAATATTCTTTTTTCAAGTCATCTAGAGCAAAGTCACTGTAAACAGAATTACTAGTGTTTATGTAAATCACATACCAATGAACATCAACAATTGAATATTGAATCTCTAAGACGTAAACGGTGATTGTGTTGTAATAAACCTTTCAGATGAGCAGCAAAGTTTTTCAGTAAAATGAAAAAAATTATATATGTGCAACATAAAATAATATATATAGTTATCATATCATAGCATATCAATAACAATTTTGTTCTACACATTTTTATTAGTTACAGTTTTTGTTGTCAGCAATGAAACTGTTGTTCACAAACTGGCCCCAGTACAGGGAGGGAAAGGAGGGAATGAAGAAAGAGACCACTCCAGGTTGCTTGGTGGCAGGTGTATCAAGCAAGGGAACTTACTTACCAGGCTGTCTTGGGCAGCTGCAAGACAAGTAGATTGCTGCACCCTCCCACCAGAATCTTAAAGTTTATACAGAGGCCTTAACTGGGCTGAGTGCATATATTATCCAGATGATATCAACATACCACCATCTCAACTCTGTGTCCTCGGGCAGCATCTAGCATGCAGAAGGCACAAGTGGAGAGCACATTCCAAGGACAGGGGAGACAGTGAGGTCAGCTGGAGGTCATGTCCTCTCAGTGACCTCCTCCAACAGAAATCTTTTGGAAATACAATTTTCCATTACTTTTCACTATTCACTATGGTGACCACTATGAACAGAATGTAAGTGTCGGGTGTTTGATTACTTATACTTGGAAATTTCCATGCATTGCCTTGAAATTCCTGATACTGCAGACAGAAAAGAAAAATTCCTTTCACGTATTTCTGCTAATTCCCAAGAAATATTTAATCTAGGTCAGTGATTATCCACCCTGGAAGCCCAACAAAATCACTTTGCAGCAATTTAAGTAGCCACTCCAGATTAATTGAACACAAAGATTTAGGGTAGGTCCTACGTATACATACCTAGTTAAAACTCTGTAAGTAATGCTAGTCTGTAAGCATGGTTGAGAGTCACTCCAGTGTCTTGACTTGATTCTGTTGTCTTTATGTGGTACCATATTGATTTCAACATGAAACTCAGGCAATTTTTCAGATTCCGCAATGTATATTTAGTGCATATTACGGAAATTAGTGTATCTTACCAAACATCCTTTATTAATGATTTAATTATATATTTGAAGATTAGATAACTTTTCAAAGGCAACTTGGAACTGACAGTGTTACATTGTCTTTTTTTCTGTGTCCCTTTAGCACTTTGCATATGGTTCTTAAAGAATGTAACACCTTCCATTGTAAAATTAGTATAATTGCCATATATTGGGAATTATGCAGACAGAGATCTTTGTACATCTGGTTTGACTATGTTTCCAGAAAGGTTTAGTCCCAGGCATAAAAATATGTTTAATATATGCTGGATGAATAAATATATGAATGAATTTATACAATTCTGGATGGATTTATTTTCTTCCCAAATGATTTCCCTGATAGCCAAAATATGAACACTTCTGAGAATCTTGTACAGTAGTTGGTTATCTATTTGTAAGTGACAAAACCCCAACTTAAATAAAGATGTAAGAATTGAAAATCTATCTGTTCTTTATTACAAACAAAAGACTTGAGTTTCTATCAAGGATCTATAAAACCAAGGACACAAAGATATGTACACTGCTTTTCTCCTTCTCTCTCTCTCTCTCTCTTTATTTTTCTCTCTTCCTCTCTCTCTCTCCCCACTAATTATCACCTCATCTTTCTGGATGTGGTTTTCATTTTATTGGAGAACACTTGTGATGAGTGTTGGTTTTGTATGTAAATGATGAACACTAAATTCTACACCTGAAACTAATATTACACTGTATGTCAACTAACTGGAATTTAAATAAAAATTTGAAAACACACACACAAACACACACACAAACACACAC
Organism: Ursus maritimus; assembly: GCF_017311325.1. NCBI lineage: Eukaryota > Metazoa > Chordata > Mammalia > Carnivora > Ursidae > Ursus > Ursus maritimus. The sequence continues at coordinate 6,043,920 of NW_024424119.1, forward strand.
ACACACACAAGAAGATTACCCATTGCTACATTGCTAAAAGCGTTTCTGGATTACAGGCTTTCCATCAAAGCAAAACGAAAGCCTTCCTTGCCATCTCTAGAAAAACATGATAAGTAATTACTCAGGTTGGTCCAGTTCAGCAAATGAGCTCAGCCTGGAATCAAGAGTTATTTTGGGAGTAATGATTAGCTCACATTTTCAGCTTTATTCAAAGAGGCAAGTCTACCACCAGAAAGACAGGGAAAGCACAGGCAGTTATGAGGAAGTGGAAAGGTTGGTAGTAATTTTAAGTTTTCTCTGTTGTATCTGATAAAATTTATATTCTAAAGCTACAAGATGACTATAAACTAAAGAGAAAATATAAAAGAAAGAAAAATATAGAGCTACAATATTTTCATGTTGTAAAATTAAAAACATATCTGCTAATAATGTAAAAATTCTAGCTTTACAAGGAGGTGATTAAAATTTATATGGCTACGGCCATTCTATTCAATGTGATATTCTAACAAATGTTTGGACAGAACAAGTAATTGTTTTTAATATTACATCAGTGATTCCTAATTTTATGGCATGGATAAAAACTAAATGCTATTTTGCCTAGCTTCAATATATAGGAGATAAAAAAATCAGTCAATCATAACACCTCTACACCTCTATGTTAATTTTTAAGGAGATGTGACACACACAAACTGTCACCACTATTATGCAAATGAACAAATAAAACACCTTTGTAATATATACAGAAGGGAAACAAACTAGTATTTTTTAAACCTTTTCCTGCTTTTATAAAAATTTTCAAATAAACAGAAATAAGAATAGTATATGAATCTTCATGACCTCATTATCTAGTTTCAACAAAACATTATGCCTTTTTATTTCATTGTACCCTATTTTATTTCTATTGTACCCTATTTATTTCTATATATTATAGAAAAATTTAAAACACATATATTTTATATGCTATGAAAATATACTATAAATATATAGTTTGTGTATGTATGTATATATATATATTCATATATATATATTAACATACAAGGAGTTTTTTAAAAATATTGTCAACATGATTAACACAAACAACAAAATTAGAGGTAATTCCTTATTATCAGTTAATAAACAATCTCCATTAATTTTTTTAATTTAATTTAATTTTTGTTTAGAATTTAGATCCAAATAAAATCTGTACATTGTATCTGGCTTATTATCTCTTTAGTCTGTCTCATTTTTCCCTGTGGTATTACTTTAAGAAAACATATCACATGTTACAAAGAATTTTCCATATTTGGGAGGTTCAGCTGATTGTATTTTTACAAAGTCATTCAGCTTGTTTCTCCTCATGCTTTTTCTAAGCTGATATAGTTAATAGTTTGATCCGTATTCAGTGTTTGGAGAGCAGGTCAGGTAGTATTGTTCAATTCCTATTGTATCATACCAAAAAATACATCATGGGATGCCTGGGTGGCTCAGTCAGTTAAGCGTCTGCCTTTGGCTTGGGTCATGATCCCGGGGTCCTGGGATAGACTCTTGCTTTGGGCTCCTTGTTTCTCCCTCTGCCTGCTGTTCCCCTCGCTTGTGTTCTCTCTCTCTAACAAATAAATAAATAAAATCTTTTAAAAAATACATCATGTCTGTTTGCCTCTTGTTTAATCATTTTAACACTGATGAGAGATCAAGTGATTAGTCTGATCTCCCTATCATAACCCTTCACATCAACATGCCACAATGGTTAGCAGCTGTTGATGAGTTATAAGTATTTATTAGCTATGATTCCTCTAGAAAGTTGATCTTTCCACCAGTATCTGGTTATCTTCAAATACACTCCATATATGAAAGGTAGGATAAGTACTTTATTTTATTCATAAATTATGAAGTTATATGTTATTAGATCATACATTAGATCTATATCTATATCTATATCTATATCTATATCTAGATCTAGATCTAGATATAGATATAGATATAGATATATAACATAATATATATGATTCTTTATATGACAGGTACAAGAGCAAGGCAGTTGGATATGGAGTTCAGAAAAAGTCATGGAGATAATATTTATTAGTTTGTCATGCTTTTTGTGAGAGCTAGAGCCATGGAAATTAGTGAAATTGACCGAACACAGAGAAATAAGGACAAAATAAATAGCCCAACAAAAATATCTATAGAAAGCCTACATTAAAAAAAAAAAAGAGTCTCTTATGGTTTGTCTCCCTCTCTGCTTTCATAAAAAGAAAGAAAGAAAGAAAGAAAGAAAGAAGAAAGAAAGAAAGAAAGAAAGAAAGAAAGAAAGAAAGAAAAACAGACTACATTTTTTTAGTGTAGAATGCAGCAGAAATTGAGGTGGTGAAGGAAATAGAAACCATTTGGCTTGAGAGGCAGTGAGAAAAATAGTGAATATTCACTACTTGAAAAGTAAAAGAGGATATTTGCATCAGGAAAAGATTAATGCTTAGCAGATTCAAAATATCAAGTAGGACTAAATTTGACATGAGGTAAACATTAACATTTGAAAAATAATATCAGTGGAATAGAAAAAATCTACATTTAGATTTAGATTAATTAGATTAGAGAGGTACAGTGAGGATTAGAAATGTTGGATGTAAAGTTGAAGGTATTGAATATTGATTATTAATTTTCAGAGTTTTAAAAGTAATGTGCCTAGGTGGTGAGTTGGCTAAGCCTCCAACTTTTGGTTTTGCTCAGGTCATGATCTCAGGGTGGTGAGATTGAGTTCCACGTCGGGCTCTGTTCTCAGAGGCAGAGTCTGCTTGAGTTCTCTCTCCCTCTACCTCTCCTTCTTTCTCTTTCTCTTTCTCTCTCACCATCTCTCAAATAAATAAATAAATCTTTTAAAAATAAAATAAAAGTAATGAGAAGCTGGATAATAATTTCTAAGGGGAGCATAAAATATAAGACTTGATCAAATTTTTAGTATAAGGGAATTTTTTTTTTAAGTGGAGTTAGAATATATTGTCAAAACTTATCTAGGTAGATAACAAAAATACCCATAAGACATTTTTTTTCTTTTTTTCAATTGGCAACCATGACTTTTGTCAAAATGGAGTAAGGGCCATGGAAAAAGCTTCTGTGTCTCTCTCTATATATATATCAATATCTATCTATAAATAGACATACCTTCAGGAAAGGACAATGTGTGTGTGTGAAAAGATATGTGGCTAACTGTTGTCTTTCTCTATATAATTACACAAAAAAGTCATTGACAAACTTCCACTGAAAATACTTCACAGAAGGATGTATCCCTATATATTTGCTTGATTTTACTTACCCATTTTGCTAAAATCAGTAATGACTTAAAATACCAGGAGAAAATCATTTCAACAAAAGCCATTACAAACTATTCCAAATCATATGAACTTATCTAATTATTACATGCTGGAGGAAGCACAAAATGCTGTAAATATATTATTACAGACTCTTTACCAATCTCTTATGCCTTAATAGTATAATTTCATAAAAAACATTCCTCAATGGAGAGTTAATGTTATTGTCTGTGTTTTATGGAATAACTTCATGATAATGAATTTACCACAGGACGGATAGCCTTTATTATTTCACATTTATTTTGTTCAAATTATTGACTCTATCCCATGTCCTCACTCTTTGTGTCTGTATTGAAAGACTATTTTCAAATATTTTCATATAAAAGCTGCTTTTCACATTTTAATTTTTAGCATCACAAGATAACCAAAGTCTCATTCATTTTCTGCCCTCTTGGGTGCGTTAAACATTTCCTATAAAGTCATTATTTCTATCAAGTTGCCCTGCTAAATACCCTGCATATGACAATATATATAGGGAATCTATGAAATCTGCAGGAAAAATAAAAATTATCCTTTTTATTCAATTGCCAAGAAAGCTCAGATTTTAATGTATTGATTAAAAACACTATTTCTTATATTAATGTATTGATTAAAACACTATTTCTTATATTAAAGTAAATCAAAATATTATACAGGCAAATACAAATTTCACATGAATTTATAAAGAAATTATTAAAGCTCAAAAAATTAAGGATTGGATTTATTGCTTCTGGATATGCCCTCTGGAGCCCTGTAGATCTTTGCTTACTTTCTTCTAATTTCATCATTTCTTCAGGAAGGAAGAAAGAAAAGAAACAAGATGTGAATAAAGATATGTGTATTATGGCTTTATTTGTAGATTTCTTGTCCTTTAAATTATCCCTCAAATTTGCTTATTCAGGGTTCTGTAACTAAATTTACTTTTTAATGAAGTCCCAGCCTCTTGCTTAAAACGGTTTATTCACTCTTCCCAAAAAGATTTCTAATTTGCCTATGTGATTTCTTGCTTATTTTGGAAAATTGGTGATAGTTGCAGATGGACTTAAGAAAGAAGGAAAAAAAGATAAGGGGAGGAGATGAAGAAAAAGGAGGAAGAGAAAGATGAGGAGAAGAGGGACACAAGCTATGTCTTCTTTTATCCTTGTTTTGCAAGTGTATCCCATGTTACATAAGATGCTAAAAACTGTAATAGTCTTGAATTAAGCTCTCCCCCAAACCTGTTTTATTCTCCTTTTTTCTGTGATTTCATGTATACTGCTAGTGGAAATTGCCGAACAGTTTTCAACTTACTATACTCTCCCTATCAAAGTTTTTATGTATGTATTTTTCAACTAACTGTCTATCCACATAGGAAATATTCATTGTTAATTACCTATATGTAAGCTCAAATATCTCCCTAAGGTAGTAATCTCAACACAGGTGGAAATTTTAACTAAAACCCTTTTATTTAAGAGTGTTGTATGACTATTCTAAATGATTTTTTAAATATAGTTAATGATATACTTTATAATATTCCATCAGGAAATGTAGCCAACATCTTGGCATATTTTACATTGCAATCTGGACATTTTGGAACCATGAAAGAAGTATGGTTCTCAAATAATTTATAATAATTAGATAACACTCCTATTTTTAAGTAATACTAAATATATTCACTAATCCATGACACAACTTTTACATAAAGATTAATACATTGGTAGCAAATGCACTGGTAAATTAGCTGTTTCTTTCAATATTTACTAAAACAAACACACACACACACACACAAAACTTCACTCATTAAGCACATACTTTTTTCACTGCGTGCCTGAAACTGAACTAGGTGATAAAACCAACAGACGAAAAAATAAAATACTCTCCCTGCCTTAGAGAAGTTCACAGAGTGGTAGTGTGTACTAGGATAAATGATTTTTGGAAGCTCTCATCCCCTAGGTGTAGATGGCTACTTGTATTATTTATTTTCGGTGCTTACTGTCTCAGAATCAATCATAGAAATGTCATGTATGGGACAATGTTGGTGAAACTACTGTGCGATCCTTCATACCTTAGAATCTCCTGGGTTGAGTAAATATGTGTGAGACAGTGACAAGGGAATTACAAAGGTCAGATCAGAGAGATACGAGAAGGGTCAGGAAATCTTGCCAAATCAGGTAGTAGGTAAACTGACTCAAGAAGGACTGATTCCCTCTCTTTGCAGATAACCAGTCGGTGTCTAAAGCAAAAGAGAATATCCCATCTATAATTGTCAGAAGCTAATTACTGAAGACATGGCACCAATTTTCTAGCTTAAAAGAGTTTGTCAGAGGCAGTGATTCTCCAGTGACAAGTGGCTGAGGAGGTATTCCAATTTTTTGGAATTCAGTCCTTTTTGTTCCATTGTTTTCTCGAGGGCCAAGATACTGGAGACTTCTGACTGCAGTGGTTTACTAACCTTAAAGAAATGAGGGTAGATTCTGAGAAGTTTTACCATATGATCAGTTGCAATACTGCACACCCATAAAAACATTTGGCTTTAAGAAACATTTGGCCAAGAATATTTGAATTGAACAACTTTAAGGAATTATTAAGGGAAGAAAACATCAGAGGAAATAAGATAGTTAAGTGTCTCTTTATGGTGTCAGAGGTGATACAGATATTAAGAAATACTATTATTTAAAGTGAATAGCACTATATTATAGGAAATTTTGAGAATCGTGAGCTTAGAGAAAGAATAATCAACAATGACTTGGTATATCTGCCCTGTGTCCTGTTAAATCCAATACCCCTTTGTTCTATTTAGCCCAGGTTACATACCACTACGTCCATGAATTTGTCCCAATGAGTTCACCCGAAAAAGTGCCATTACCTATTTCTAAGTTTTTATATTTTGCACTTCCTTATTTATAGCCCTTATCACACTTGACCATATCGTCCTATTTTGACCTAACACAAAGATTTAGGTGAAAGAGCTCTGAAAAACCTGTTTTATAATTTCTGATTACTAATTTTCTGGTTGTGTTTTATCATGTACCTACATTTTGCTTACCTTTGCAATGGGCTTTTAGGTCTATGTACTTTCTTGAGGCAGGTAAGTGCATCATGTAGTCCTCACAACCCAGACTGTCTCATGTATTTCAGAATAGTTGGACTGCTTCCAAGGAATCTTATCAAGAAATGCTTTATTTTCTTCTGTTTTTCAGGTAGCCAGCTAATAAGCTAGTGCATTCTAATGTAATCATGGGAATGTCCATTATTAATAATATATCAATAGAAAAATTAATATGTCAATATGGCATCTAACATCTTAAATGCAGTGATTTTAAAATACTTAGAGAAGGCTAGGGTTTGTTCTGTGGAAGTGCCTTGGAATCACTGTGAATGACAGGAATGGGTGAGATTTGGTGTAGAAACAGAAATAAATGGACTACTCACCCCAGTTTCAACCAGTGAAGCTCAGTTTTTAATTTGATTTAATTTGGCCCTGTCCAATTCAATAAAAAAAAAAATCAGCTGGTAAAAATAGTTTGAAATCCATTGGAATAGTGATTGTAACAAAGGTAGTGTCTGCCTAGCTTTGCCACTTAGAAGCTTAATGACCTTGAAATATTTATGTTGCTCTTGCCCTTGAGGATCAGATGATTTATCCTGCCTTCTTTCAGTCACATCTCACGGACAATTTCCCAATCTTTCCTAGAAAAATCTTGGTCCTGAGGTTCACCAGTTGAGGATTGAAAACACATATTTGCATTTCTGCATCACTATACATGTCTGGTTTTTGGTCTGGAGTATAATCAATCAGTTGAAGCAAATTCTAAATTGTGATGATTTCCTATGGAACATCATTTTACCAAGTATAATCATGGTGCAGTTCTTTTTCTGAACTCTAAGACTCATATTCTCTATGACTTTTGAGTTAACAGATTTTCCCATGAAGATGGAATCAAACCAGGTTTTTGATATCACCCTTTCCAAAGGATATTTTATTACTTATTTGACTACTTGAAGTAACAGCTTGGTATCTGCATTTACAAGGATATGTTTTGGAAAAGGCTTTATAAGAGCTCTTTCATTGGGGGCAGGAATACAAGATAATCAGTATCATAAGTGGATCAAGTGCTTAGTTTTACATAGAAAGTGATAAATCAAGATAGATTCATGATTTTGACATGTAGTCTGAAAGAAATTTCTATTTTATGTAAATTAGTTTCAACTTGTAAACCTAATGGCATGTACATTCTTCATGACAGTATAATTGAATGTTTTATATCTAAGCCTAAAACCATTCCTTTCAATCTGAAATGCATATACGGAAACAACTAACAATGTTTATCCTTAGCTAAAGGGAAAATTTTTAGCTTAAAAATATATACATATCTATATTTTGTGTTAAAGTCAGAATGAATGAAATATACATTACTTCATGTTCAAAATATTTTGGTACTAAATCCTATACTGACGCCTTAGTACTTTTTCTGAAGATTGTTGATGTGGAGGAAATGGTCATGCTGTGAAATGATGCTATTATAACAAGATGCTAAAGTAAAGTTAATAAATGAAAATTCATTTCTATCATATTGTGACAAGAAATGGAAATATAATGAAATAAAATTATAAGTAGAAATATCATTATAACCCATAAAGACCAGTTATTTTTAAATATTTGCAAATATAGCAATGTCACATATTATACCTTCTAATAATATAGCAAAAATATATTTATTACTAGTAAAAACAAGTCATATATCGAGTACAGCATTCTCAAATTCATGCTTCTCACTCATACATCATTTCATCTCTGTCTTACAATTACCCAAGCCCTTTTTCATAATAATCCTGAGCCAAATTAACTAAATTGTTAAAGCGGATGCCATAGTTTCTTTTGACAGACCTCATTGAATTCAAAGTTACATGGTTATTAATTGCCAGTAATATCTTCTAATCCAGGTAAAATTGATCATAGTTCAAGCAATTTTTCTGTATTGTTTAAGAAGCCACTGATCCCAGTCTAGAGGCTGTGACATTAATTTTGTTCTACTGCTCTCAGGGTAATTAATAATCAATTTTGGTCCTGTTCTAATTTATGCCATAACAAGGACAAAACTGTCAGCTTTGTGTGTCAGATAAGTATACTGCAAATTAGAATCTTTTGTGTTAACAGAAATCTTTTGTTTATGGCTTTTGGTTTTCAAAATTCAAAAATAAGAATCATTCAGTTTAAAATCAGTTTTAAAATCAATTATGTAGGATGTGCCAAATGCCCTTTCATTTGAAGTACACATTCATAACAACGCTATTGATTGCATCTGTGAGAATCGTCTATAAACCAAAGATACACCATTGGCTTACCTTCACATTTGACCCAGCAGGTCTAGAAAGTATAAGGGTAATTTTCTGCAAGACAGAGAAGACAAAGACTATTTTTTTCCTATTCCCTGATTTGATTGCATTGAGAATGGAATTAAATTTAAACACACTTAACTATATCATATTTTCTTTAAGGCTTTAAAGATCTCATGAAGGCAAATGGCATATTGTCCTCATTTCACTTTGAAAGTCTACCACTGGCATTGCTGTTTAAAGCCATATTATTGATAATATTTATAAACTGTTAAATGACAAAAGTGGAAAATAGTACTTTACATTTAATTTCATTGTCTCATTCTGCTTTAATACATAAAACCATAACTTTTATGAAAGTTGGTAATAAAAGTGGAGTGGGGAGAGAATATCGTATTTCCCCCTGCTGCAAAGAGATAAGTTTAAAACATAGGCTATTTCTCTCTTACCTAAGGGATTTCATTTCCACTTTAATTCACTAATTCTTTTAAACAAAATTTTATTTATAAATATTATTTATAAATGTATTATATAAAAAAATTATTTATAAATTTCTTAAATTCAATTAATTGATGCTAAGCACAGAGTCTTTAGTTATATTTTTGTCTACTCATCTACCTTAGAGACAGGTGTTACAGGACTGAATATTAACTTCAAGAGCAAACAAAGTGGGGGCACCTGGATGGCTCAGTTGTTTAAGCAGTGGACTCTGGATTTCCGCTCAGGTCATGATCTCAGGGTCCTGGGATTGAGCCCCATGTAGGGCTCTGTGCTTAGTGGGGAGTCTGTTTGAAGATTCTCTCTCTCCTTTTTCTTCTGCCCCACTCCCTTCACTCTTTCTCTGTGAAATAAATAAATAGATCTTTTTTAAAAAAAAGTTTTAAAGAGCAAACAAAGTATATAGTGGAAGAGAAATCTGTCCTATAGATTATGTCTTTAAACACTTAATTAGTCAATTAGAAAGGAAGTTTTAAGAATTACCTGTGCTAACTACTATAGATATATAAAGAATGGCAACATCTAGTGGTAAGAAAGTGGTAAATAAAAACAAGCACTATGAAGAACAGGTAAAAAGTAAAAATTTATTATTTGAACAGCATAAGAACCAGAGTGGGTATGTGTGTGAAAAAATTTATTAAACTCTCTCTAAATATTACTTTGATCTTGCTTTCTTTCTCACTTCTCTGTCTCTCTGAGACTCCAGTTCTTAGTATATTAGAACTTTTCACTGCATCCCAATGTTTCTGACACTCTTTTCTCTCTTTTGTTTCTGTTTTGCTCTCCATTATTCAAACTGGATATTTCTATTGACCTGTCTTTCATTTCAGTAATCCTCTTTTCTTATGGCCCCATATACTATTATATACTGAATTCTTAATTGTTGCATTTGTCAGTTTTAGGTTTTTCTGTTCTGTTCTTTTATTATTATTATATTTTTAAAATATGTAATCCAGTTCTCTGGTGAAGTTCTTGTGTCCTTTTTGATATACTTATCAAAAGTGCATCAAACCTGGAATTTCTAAGTGCAATTATTTGGGTCATCTGTCAGTGACTCTGTTTCTTGGTTCTGATTCTTGTTCTGTACAGTAATTTTTGATAGACTAGAATCATCTTTGTTCAGAAAGGGCTGAATCCTATTCTCTGGTAGACAAATAGAATAGGAATAGAACATCTTAATCTAATTAGAGGCTGAGCTGACTAGATTCTGGGCTGGAATTTTTGTTAAGCTCTGCTTACCCCTGTGTAGTACCCCAGATGTCCTACCTGAGAGTCTAGGGAGTTTGCTGGGGCTTTTCTTCCTTGGAAGGTCCTGAATTCCAATATTTGTCTCCTCATCACTGTAAGACTGTCATAAACTGCCATCTGTTTCCACATTATTCTGCTTAGTTTGGCAGAATTATCAATTCTGTAAAAGCCTCCTGGGAAAAGCTGCTGAGAGCAGAGCTTACTTACCCTTCATCTCCCTTCTCACTGGACTATTGACTCCCTCAAGTCCTGTCTACCTTGGGAGTGCCAAATTCCTTTCTTTGTTTCTCCAGCTCTATGAGACCACTAAGACTTCTGGCTTGTCAGCTATAACTACTAGATTTCTCAGTATCTGTCCTGATAAATGGTCAGAAAGGAAATTGCCTTGCAGAATTTCAACTCACAGTGTTATTCTTTACTTTCTGCAATCTTGACCCTAGAAACCTTTTTGTCTCAACAGCTCTCCAGTGGCTTCAAGATGTCTTTTCTACTTTTTCTTGATAGGATCATTAACCTGATATAGCTACTCATGGTGTCCAGAAGCAAGAGTACTAAACAATTCATTTGGATATATATTTTTATAACATTTGAGAAGAGACTGAATGATAAAGTAAGAAAGCAGAATTGTAATGGATCATGCGTGCCATATTCAAACATAAGATCTTTACAATGATATTCTGTTGAAGATATTTTATTTTATTATTTTATTTTATTCTAATCTGTTGAAGATATTTAAGAAATGGAGGGTATATGGAATTTACATTTAAAAAAGACAAAGCTGCCACTGCAGAAGATTGGTTGGAAAGGTCTGAGAATAGAAGCTTTCTATGAAAGACAATCCATTAGATTTTAAAAAGGGAACCATTGGGAAACTATCAAAATCATTTTGGGTGGTTGTTTTGTTGCATTGAGTTTTTAATGGAAAGGGAATTAAGAGAGACCAGGAGAGTCATTGCTGGGAATTTTTGTAGAGAGGGGAATATTTCTTTAGAAGATATATTTCTTAGTGAGAAAACAATATAATTTTCTTAAAAGGATTATCCTAAATGTTAATCTGTCATCCTGAAAAGATAGATAAAAATGGTAAAAGAAAACCATAAGTAATATTTGGAAGTAGATAAGTACTAGCATTTTCTTAAACAATATTTTCTCTACTGGAAACCTTAAAACTGAAATTTTCACATATTTCTTACTCAGATTTGTAAAATGAAGTAACTCACTCCACTTTGAAAATAAATTGCATGATGTTGAGAATGCTAGATGTAAACTTTGGCTTTGCTATAGAAATATCACAAAAAAATAATATCACACAGTGAAAGAAATACATATCTCTGGCAAAATGTAATTTTTATATTCACAAATGATATAAAGTCATTGAAAATTCAAGAAGAATCCATGTATTCCTAACTTAACACCTTAATTCTAATCATTTAAATAAAACTTTATAGACTTCACTATTTCAGTTCAGAACCCATTTCCTTCTTTCTTCTACTAAATTGATGAATCATTTTCATCATTATATCCCCAACTTAGAAGCATTTGAGCGTTACAAAGACTTAATTGTTATAGATTAATAAGCATATGAAATGGAATCAATATTTAGACTATTAAGAAACCACCATTATTATTTTCAAATGGTCAATACACACAATTGCTAATAGCGCCAGCATATTCTATTAAACCCCCTTTCATAAAAGACAATAATTTATAAGAAGTAAATCCTTTGTATATAGTAAAACTAATAAAACATTTAAGAACACATAATGGCAAAAAGCTATTTTACTCTTGGAAGAACACTGCATAACTCTTAGAACTCTGGATAACTTGGCAAGAAACTACAGGAATAAAAAAGGTTGAAACCTCTCCTGGAAAGATCAGTTAATAAGTTTTTCTCTTATTTTGGGCTTGCCCAAGAAAAATTTAGCACATAATAATCATAACTGTACCATTTTTCTTTGTGTATTTTAGTTGTGATAACATTTGTTATAAATTCAGCTGTCATCTACTTTATGTTATTAAATTTCTTGGAAAATGTTTCTTTTATAAAGTAGCAAAAATGGAAATACAGAAAAGGAAAAGAAAAAAATGTCAGCACATATGGTGTTTAAATTTTCAAGAAGTCCAAAATTGATTGAATAAAATAATATTGTAATGAAATTTTACATTATTGCATATTTCTGTCTGACTCTATTAATCTTTGAAGTTGGCTGGTTGGGAAATGATTTGATAAACTTATTGATTGAAAACAAATGAACAACTGTTATCAGTTCTGGGGTTACATCCTAAAACCTAAAATTTGAAATGCTATTTAACTATCATTTGCTAGTATTTGGTGGCAATAATCAGTTTAACAATTTTTGAGATGCAGAACATAATACAATGAATAATTTATTACATTTAATATTCAGAATGTACATAGGGATCCTTCTGTCCATTACTATCATCATTATGACATTAGCAAGTTGTTCTTTAAACATATAAAATATGAATTATTAGTTCCTTTCCATTTAACTCAGGATAAAAGTAAATATACAACTTCATTCAAACTACATTTCTATTATTTTATAACTTTACACAAATGCATATCAATGATTCCCTTCTAAGAATTTTTCAACTTTAGAGACAGTAATATCAATGTATTTACTAAAATTAAATGCCAACAATGTGAACATTAACATATAAAACAGCTTTAAAAAGCTTATTTTATTTTTTGTAATCAATCACATGAGCAAATATGACTTATGCTTAACTCAGTCCTGAATGTATGTTTTCCAAAATGATATTATTGTGACCTTTAGATAGTAATTTAATTACTATAATTCTGAGAATTACATAAGGATTTAAAAATTACTTTCCATTAAGTTATATTAATTATGCTGCATATTATATCAGACAGTTTACTAATTACCTGAACTCAGGCAATCATAAGCAACCAAATCTAGCAATGAGAAAATTTAATATCTTAAATACTATAAAAAATGTGATACATCAAAGAATGTAAATTTAAAAAATGTGATACATCAAAGAATGTAAATTTAATTTTTAAAAAAGGAAAAAAAAAAGAAAGAAAGAAACCAAATGACTGTTTTTCTTTGGGGGCAAGGGGAAAGGAGAATAGGTCTGTAAACAATAGTGCTTTATAATATATATGGTGCTAAACACATTAGTTGTTTTTATTATTATTCCTTTTGGGGGGGGAGCAGAGGGAGAGAGAGAGAGAATCTTTAGCAGGTTCCACGTTCAGCACGGAGCCGTATGCAGGCTTTGATCTCACGACCCTGAGATCATGACCTGAGCAGAAATCAAGAGTCGGATGCTTACCAGGCTGAGCCACCCAGGAGCCTCTATTTTTATTATTATTCTTGTGTTCATACTGTATTAATAGAAATATTCAAATAAAAATAAATTACAAAGCATCATATTTGAATGAGTCTTTGTCAGTGGCAACACACTCTAGTGATGAAAGTAGACTTGATCCAATATTCTCTAATTTTCCACTGGTGTGAAATTGAGAAATTTCATTAATGTCTGTAAGAGTAAATTGCTCAACTGTAAAATTGGGTGTAATATCTACCTATTGTGATTAAGTAATGCTTGAGAAACAATGAAACATTGTATGTGGAATAAGACAATCAATTTTAGTCAGTCAGAAATAAATACAAGCAGAAGATAAACTGAACTGAGAGGGATGATTTATTGTTTAATTTACAAATTTCAACCAGCACCTCTTGCCTCAAATTACTTGAATGCTGACTCAATTTGTGTCAAATATAAGAAAATAAAATAATATCCTTATTTAAAATCATTAGGGTCAGTGCCCTCTGAAGTAGCATGGTGAGTATGTGACCTCAGAATTAGAAGTGGGACTATTCTTCATATCTTTAGAATTTTTCATAGAATTATACATATAGAAAATGTGAAACTGAGATTAGTAGAATCGTGCAATATGCAGTCATTTGTGTTTGGCCACTTTTCCCCCAATATCTCATGAGATACATGTAATTTTCCATGGTGTGAATATACCATAGTTACACAGCATACCACTGATGGAATCTTAGGTTATTTTCATTTGGAGAATATATATAATTCTGTTAAGTATCTAAGAATGGAATTACTAGGTTATACTTCCAAACATTCTATCCAGGTTATTTGTACAAACTTACTCGGCTTGGCAATTATCATTCAATTTTTCCCACGTATTATCAATATTTGACATTTTCTGCCTTTTAAAAATTTAGTCATTCTGTTGAGTGTGTAGTGATTTGCATTACGGTTTTAATTTACATTTCCCTTATAACTAATAAAATTGAGTTCTAATTCAAAGTTTATTTATCATTTTTGTTTTCTGTTATGTGAAATGCCTGTCTAGATTTCCCGTGATGTGAAGGATTTTTAAATCTATTACAGATTTTAGTCTTTTGATATGTATGTATCAATATATATTAATATGTATATATTTACAATGGACATAAAGTTTTGGGTAATAATCTTTTCAGTCCTTTTGTAATATTGTTTAAAAAATGGAATTTCTTAATTTTAATATAATCTAACCTATGTTCTGCCTTCAGTATTTTCTGTCCTGTTTGAGAAATCATTACCTACACCAAGGTTATACAAATATTGTTTTCCTATAGAAGCTTTCTTTTTAATACCTTTCATATTCACACTGATTTACCTGAAGTTAATGTTTATTTATTGTGTTAGAGAGTGTATAAGATTAATGTTTTCCAGAAGGATATCCAAAGACCGCAGTACATATTATTTAAAAAGGCCTTCCTTATCCCAACACATTGTGATGTCTCCTTAGGTGTAAATAGGTGACTATATATGGGTTGTTTATTTCTGAATGATTATGTTCCATTTGTCTGCTTTTTCCATCGTTGTACCAATAACCAATACTAAACACTCTTATTCCCTATATACTTATGTACAAATATTGATATCCAATAGTATAAATTCTCAGGCTTTGTTCCAACCCCGTAAAGATTGGTGTTATGTAACAAATATATTCTGGAATCAGATTGGTAATTTCTACAGGACACCGGGTATATTGATAGAAATTGAGATGGATCTGGAGGTAATTTTAAGCATTTGGAGTTCAGTTTTGGAGACAACTTTAATAATTTGGAGTTCTCTCATATATGGCTTTATACCTAGAAATAAATATTTGTATAGGGTATAAAAAGCTTTTAAAAAGTCTAGGTTCAATTTATTTGCTGTTGATTGTTTCTATTATTAATTTCTATATAACACAAAGTACCCCTAAATATAATGACTTAAAACAAGACACAGTTATTTTGTTCACAAATCTTTATGTGCCAGCATAGGGTGGAAAGAAAGCCTTGGCTACTCTAGATGACACTTCATTCTAGTTGTCAGCCTTCCAGTCTACCAGAGGAAAAGAGGCACACTCTATGAAGAGAAATAACATCTTTGGCGGGGACTTTAGACCTTTAAAAGATAAAAAACAATATTTTTTTAACTTGAAACACCAAAATACTGGAACTGAAACCAACACATTGAAACAAACAATGGATACAGGCTTAGATTTGATACAGAATCTGGTGTTAGCTAGGGGCGCCTGAGTGGCTCAGTCAATTAAGCAGCTGACTTTTTGTTTCTGCTCAGGTCATGATCTCAAAGTCCTGGGATGTAGCCCTGTCAGGGGCTCTGCTCTGAGCACAGAATCTGCTTCCCCTCTCCCTCCCCCTGCTTGTGCTTTCTCTCTAAAATAAGTAAATAAAATCTTTAAAAATATATATACAGAGAGCTACTTAAAAAGCACATTATTTTCTTGAAAAGTGAAAATCATATTCTCAAGATATACCTGAATTTTGTAGAAATATGACACTTAAAATATGCTGGTATCATTTATCTTATAATTATTCCTGAAAAAATCAAATTTAAATTTCTAATACAACCCAAAAAATTCTGTAAGTTTTGCTGAAGCAAAGTTATCACTGAAGAAAATTGCAATATTGCTTTGATAAGCTGCAGATCAGGGAACTAAATCAGGGCATAAACTTTGCTTGTGGAATATAATAATGTTTTAAGTATTTTTATATAATGTCTTTTGTTAAGTTGTTCACCTCTGCTTGTGAACATTTTTATTAGAATTACATAGCATTCTTTACAATTGTATGAAGAAAATGAAATACATGTTATGAAACAAATGTACATCTTTTCCCAAAACAGAATGAGATAAACTGAAAAATTAGGCTGAACCATAGCTGCCATTTCTTTGCACGTTTTTTTTTTAAAGATTCTATTTATTTATTTATTCGACAGAGATAGAGACAGCCAGAGAGAGAGAACACAAGCAGGGGGAGTGGGAGAGGAAGAAGCAGGATCATAGCGGAGGAGCCTGATGTGGGGCTCGATCCCATAATGCCGGGATGACGCCCTGAGCCAAAGGCAGACACTTAACTGCTGTGCCACCCAGGCGCCCCTCTTTGCACGTTTATTAACAAAGTTTTTTTTGGGTAACTTTCATCTTATTGCTTGAATAAAATAATGATGTTATTAATCTTATATCTTATATCTGTTTACAAGTTTTTAAGACAGTTCTACATAACTACAATTTATTGAATCCCTACCGTGTATTATGCTGTTTATAAAATGACAATCTTTAATGAAAAAGTTATGATTATTCCCATTTTTGCCGGGAGAGAATGAGGCTTTGAGAACTTAGTAAGGTCATACCTGTTTAAGGCCAGAAGTGGGATTTGTTTCAGTCTTTCATTCCAGGTCTTCCTTCTCAAGTACCATAAAATACCACCACATACAATAGCCCTGGGTGATGGTTTAGAATTTTTTCTGCTCATTTCATAGGGATGAAACTGAATGGATGAGTCATGGAAACAGTAAGTGATAATTAAGTTATGCTGTGGAGAAATGTTTGCCCAAGTCAATTGACTGCAAATCTAATTTTCTTTTTTTTCCTTAAAAACAATTATATATATATATATTTTTAAATTGACCTTTACTTAGCCTTATGGACATTAGCTGCATTAGGTCTGAGTTTCACACAGTAGTTCATTTTAGTTCAATTCTTGTGGTCAGAATCATAAACTTAAAAATTACAATTTAATATCAGAGTTGTGAAAGAGTACTTATTTAAACTGGATCTCTGCAATTGAATTGCATGAAGCATATTACTCTAAGGAAGAAAAGAGACATTTTCCTTTGCTTAAAAAACTCAAGAACAAAAAACAAGAAAATCCAAAAATAAATGTATTTGCTATTACCAATAGTTAGAAGTAATTCTTCAAAATTTTTTGAGATGAAAATAAAAATACACAAGTAATACGCAAGTAAGGATATTCAGTTTAGAAATCAAGAGGAACTTTCTGAATTGACATAAGAGGGAATGTCACTCTTTAGGTGAGGAAGTTAATTCTTTGTTACTATGAGGAGAACATAGACAATTACCTTTCTAGGACAATTTAAGTGTAGTTTTGTTAAAAGTCCAAAGTATTGGTGAGATGGTTATTCAATATCATATTTGGACAAATTGTTTATAAATTCTTCTTAAAATAGAAATATGAATATTTTTAGATATTGCATTTTCAATGAAACACAATTGGAATTATCTGCATAGTCAAGATTGTGAGAAACAGTTGCCAACCAAACATAAAAAGAAGATAGTTGGGTTGTTTCACAGAAATAAAGTCATAAGGAATTTCCTAAAACTACCCTACACCATTAGAATAAAATATGGTACATTATTTTTATACTATTTGAAATCCATACTCAAGTTTTACGTTGAAATTAAGAAACATGATACTATCTAGTATGTTTTAAAAATAAAATTTTACTTGAATTTTTGTATATGGTAATACTTGATTGACCAGGGTTTCAATTCCAACAATTATTAGTCACACTAGCCTGGGCAATTTGTTCCTTGCTTAGGATTAACCTTCACCTTTTAAAAGAAGATACCAGTTTGGCTGGTGGGAGATCCATGTCAATTATTCTTTTAAGAGCTAGTTGGCAAGAATCTTATTGACCTACATAGACCCTGGAGTGGTAAGCAAAGCACTATCCTTTGTTTAGACTTGGATTGGGCACCAGGTTTCATGGATGATTACAATTGCTTTGGGCTGCTAATGGACAGTGAAATCTGGCTAATAACCAAGGAAAGGCTCAAAATACCAACAGGCCTCCCCATCTGCTATAAGATAAATAGATTAGAGATATGCAGGAACATTTTTACAAAAGTGATAACAATTTTTCTAGTTTGAATTCCATACTAAGCCCTTGAGAATCAAAAAAGAAGACCAAGAAGGGAACCAAGCATAGAATAAATGCTACCACAAAAATGGGAAACAGAATACTGAGAAAAAGTAAATGATCTGTTTCTTATCCTTGGAAAATAAGAAAAGAAGGATGAGGGTTTCAAAATCTGGGAGGAAAGATGAAAAATGTTATGGAAGTCAGGTTTCCTGATAGAGGGGATAGAAATGGAGAGGCTACTGGGAAAGAGGAAGTCAGCCAAGCTAGTTTGGTGGCATACTAACTGGTGCCAGGCATTAGAGGGGAGGTAACCCAATCCTACTCGGCCCAGATAAAATGAGATGAGGTCCAAGTCCAGTAGTACACCAGACCAGTTGGAGAAAGGCATTTGGAAAATATTCTAAATGAAATGGAATATTACTTGAGAGTGTAAGCAGAGAAGTGATGTGAGATGATTTACCTTTGTGAAAGACAACTCTGGTTGCCCTGCCAAGATCAAGTAAGGGGTAAATCAGAGAAACAAGTCAAGAAGCTTTTATTATAGGGGCGCCTGGGTGGCACAGTCGTTAAAGCGTCTGCCTTCGGCTCAGGGCGTGATCCCCGGCGTTCTGGGATCGAGTCCCACATCGGGCTCCTCTGCTGGGAGCCTGTTTCTTCCTCTCCCACTCCCCCTGCTTGTGTTCCCTCTCTCGCTGGCTGTCTCTGTCAAATAAATAAATAAAATCTTTTAAAAAAAAAGAAGCTTTTATTATAATCTTGGTAGGCATGGGAATACTGCTTAGTCTAGAATGGTAGTTGTAAAGGTGAGACTTGGGTAATTTATAATGTAATTTTAGAGATGGAGTCAAAAGAAAGAATCAGGAGGGGTGCCTTAGTGGCTCAGTTGGTTGGGTCTCCAACTCCTCGCTAAGGCTCAGGTCATGATCTCACAGTGGAGAGATTGACATGAGCCCCACATCAGGCTCTGTGCTCAGCATGGAGTCTGCTTATCCCTCTCCCTCCCCCTCTGCTCATCTCCCCACTCGCTCACACACACACACATGCTCTCTCTCTCTCTCTCTCTCAAATAAATAAATAAATAAAATCTTAAAAAAAAAAGGAAAGAATCAGAAATAAGTGATAGGGTTTTATCTTAATCAACAGTATGGGTAGAATTGCCAACTATTAAAATGGAAAACATTGAAGGATTTGACAGATGAAGGGAAGGGTAGGGAAAAAAAATCAACATTTCTGTTTTAAACATGAAGAAATTAAGTTGCCAACTGGTATCTAGCTGAAGGAGATGTCTAGCCAGGCAGTGGAATACACTGAGTTGGGCATTCAGGGGGGTTTTGAGATATATATGAATAATTGCACTATTGCATTATTATATTATATTACTATTTTATTAGATCACATTATAGATATATATTGTTCCTATAAAATCTTCCCTGAATATAAATGGATAATTTGAAATATATGTGTGTGTATGTATATATATAGCACATATATAATGAATATGTGTGTGTGTGAATATAAACTAAAATGTCATTTTTAATAGTCTAAGCACTCTAAAACCACAGGCCTAGATTTTAAATTTAATCACCCTGCACCATTCTCCACAACACATTAGCTGACTAATTTATAAGAGAAAATATCCAATTTATCAGTGGCTAAGCTGTATGACATAATCTAGTCTGTGCCATACTTTACATAGATAAAAATGAGGGGAAAAGCAATATGAAACATTTTTAGTAACTGTTCCAGCCATTATATAAATTTAATTTAATGGAGAATACTATATACTTATTAATATTTTTAAATAGCTAATCACAAAGAAAATTTTCATAAATTAGACTACAATGATGTTAATTAGAATTAAGTTAATTAGATTTTAATTGGAATTTTAAAATTCTAATGCGTATCTCTAAGTATTCATGACCATAACATATAAATATTTTAAATATTAGGCAATCCAACAGTAAGATGTATAAAATCTTGAGCAGAAATTTCAGAAATGATGATATGAAAATAATCAATAAAATATGAAAAGGAACTCAACTCTGATGTGCAGAGTGAAACACAAATTAGTGCCACAATATGATACCACCAATCCCTCACCAAAATGGCTAATATGAAAAGACAAGGCAGATAATATCAATATTGACTATGGAGTAGAGCAAACAAAATTCTCATTGCTACTGATGTGAGTATAAACTGATAGCACTCCTTTGGAAAACAGTCTGAAAAAAATCCACTGAAGCTAAGTAAATGCATGTCCTCCAGTCTTGACATTCCTACACACAGAAACATGAACGGTTCTCACAAAGCTATCAATGAGCACAAGAAGCCAGGCACAAAAGATTACACATTTTTTCGTGTAACTGTGTAGGTTTTAAAAGCTAATTGATGGTATTAGAAGTTAGGATAATAGTTACCCTAGAAGAGAGGGATAATATCTGGAAGAGAGAAGAGGGGACTTCTGAGGTGCTGGTACTAGCATGTTTTGATCTAGGTGCTGGTGTTCACTTTGGAAAATTAATGCAAACACATTTGTACACTTTTTTGCATATATATATATGTATATATATGCATGTGTATATATATCATAATATCTATATATATCTATATATATCTATATATAGATATATATAGATATATCTATCTCATACTGATTTAGCATATGACACATATCCAAAATGCCTAGGAGAAAAGATATCAAGTCTCATTATATAGAGGAAAATATGTGTATTGAATCTTTCTGCTTTTTGGAATTTTGAAGGTCCTCAGGTGCCTGGTAGTTTGTCTAAACACAATAGTGTCCATTTATTCTCAGATGAAACTTGATTTGTAAGTGCGTATTCAAATGCCTGACTGAAAACACAGAATCTGTATTCTTTGCATGAAAGAAATATTAAAAGAAGATAGTGAAATATTTTAGCATTAACCAAAAATCCATTCATCATAGCTTCTTGGTTATGAAATGTTAGAAACACAGAACTGTCATCACCTCCAGCTCAGGCCTGCTTCACCCTCTCCATGAAATTCACACGTGTAGCTTGTTAGAAATAAATAGCGTGAAAGACACTCAGTCTCAATGTGACTAAAACATTATCACCTCAATCATGAAGGAACTCTTTCCATCTTTATTATTCAGATGGATTTTTCCTATACCTATAATTACTTTTTTTTCATTTTGAATAAATATTACTTCACCAGGCATTTAGTCCTCCCATGTAAACCACAAATAAACACGGCATAAATCTAGTTCACATGCCAATGCAAAATTAAATAATTTTCAAGCTATATTTCTGATAAAGTTTCACTTAACACAAGGAAAATACAAAAGAGATTATACGACATACCAGAATATGAGACTATTAACATTCATATATCTACTTTAGGTAGTTATTTACTTTCATCTGCAGTATATAAAGAATTAGAACGTTAGCCATGTTTTACATAGGCAAATATATTTTTGAGATTTCAAAGTTTTTTTTTTCTTAAATATGTGCAACAAATCCTTTTTCCGAAAACTAAGCAATAGAAAAATAGAAAAGGTTCTGATCAGCAAAAAATAACACTTGTGCTAAGTTACTCATGGAGAATCAAATTCAATAAAACATGTTATAAATCACCTTGCAATTCCCCAATCCAGTTATATAGTAAGTCAAATCAGGAACTCCAAAAAGTAAAGTCTCAAACCCAGGTTTTACTATAATAATGACAGCATTAGACAAAGATGGTTTTCTTTACCCAGACTTATTTGTATTTCTCAATATTCTAAGGAAGATCTAAAGAAAAGGCAATTTACAAAAAAAGAACCTCTCAGCCAGTGTATTCTTACAGAAAGTAGTAGCTAAAAGGTACAAATGTTGTTTTGGAGATAGAGAACAATACAATACAGGGAGCAAATTGTAAAATGTAGTAAAAAATTCTGCCATATTAAGAAGGTATTTCAATTTCTAGTCCTCATTTTACTCATCTGTAAACATGGGAGAGATGATGATAACTCTAACCTCTCCCTCCTATGTTTTTTGAAAAATTACATATAAAATAAAATACTTTAGGCGTGGTCCCTGACACAAATCTTTTCACAAATGTTCATATTAAAATAACATTATGATATGTCATGTGATATATCCTGGCTCTCAATCAAATTTCAATTATTCTTTTTTTATATCTGTTTTGGTCCATAGGTTCCAAATTTATTAAATAGGTTAAAATCATTGAAAGTTTACTTTGAAGCTCAAATTGTCCAAGATTTGGCCAGTGAGAGCACATTAAAGCCTACCCCTGTGTCCTTTGACACGTCTCCATTATTTTTTGAGCACTTCATTGCTCTCTGGTACAAAAAGATCTTGCAAGTTTCTCTGGTAATTACTCTTTCCCCTCATGGAATCAGTCATTTTTCAGAAGTCTTTGTCCATTTTAATGGCCTTGACAAGCCAAGACTTAGGTGTTAGATATTCCCATTACTGTGGTAGTGTTGCTGCTTCCATGCTCTATCAGCAGACAGAACTATTTATGCATACACAGATATTTACATCTGTATTTATTCCTGCATATTTATACATATTTTTAAAACCACAAGTTTACACCTACACCTCAATTACAGTCCAATAAGTTTTAGTCTAGTTTATTCCATTTTCATATTTGTAATATCTTCCTTAGAAAGTAATATGCTTATATCCCATTATCACTAATATATGTATTCATCTGACCAGTCTTTGTGAATCTCCTTTCTCCACTACCAATTCCATCCCTGTAAGTTCCCTTCTTCATCCTGCTTAGGCTACCACCCACCCCACCATGTGGGTTTTCTCCTCAATCTGTTGGGGCTGTGACACGTATTATGGACCATCCCCGTACATGTTCTGATTCTACATGCCAAGAAGTCCCCTAAGTGACCCCACCCTCGTCCTATTTGGGCTCTCACTCCCTCTCCCAAGCCATCAGTTTCCTCATCCTCATCCCTGGCACAAATTTTTTGTCTTTATCTGTCCCAAGTAATGGCTTTATGTCTGAATTGCTCAGACAGAGAAGATAAATAAAAAGAACAGAAAGAGGAGAAAAAAGAAGTGACCACTACTGTAGATTTGATAACAAATCGATAATGGAAAACTTTTCCAATGTAATATATACACAGAAATACTATTTACATTAACCTGTAATCACCAAACTTTCAAGTTTATTATCTAAATATATTTCATCAACTGCCACAGGTACTACACAAAATGTCATTTTTGTATTCTCAACCTGACTCTCCTACAATGCTATGTCTGATTAACTTATTTTATGGAGTTTTGAATCTTTGGTTGAATTAACAATTAATAAATATAATTTGATATTAATGACGCTTTTGGAGAATGTCTGGTTTGCCCCCAGCTTGTTAAAGAAGATGTTGAACTAATTTTTAATAGAGGACAGGAGGGGCGTGGTTGGAGGGCAATCTTAGGCTGCATCTTGTTCAATGTCAAGTTCAGAGATACTACAACACGTGTCAAACACTGGGGTTGAAAATGTGTAGATCATCATTCAGAATCAATTCTAATAAGAGCCCCTGGATGATTTAGTTTTAGGAATTACCACCCACCTAAAAAATCAAGGAGTTCTCCTTAGCCCAATGGGTTGAATTCCATTACAGATAGTCCTTAATTTATGAAAGTTTGACAAGATTTTTTTTTTTTACTTTACGATGGTGGGAAAGTGATATGCATTTAGTAGAAACTGTACTTCAAATTTTGCATTTGGATCTTTTCCTGTGCTAGCAATATTTGGTAGGGTACTTTCTCATGATGCTGGGCAGCAGCAAGCCGCAGCTCCCTGTGAATCACATGAACACAAGGGTAAACAGTCGATACGCTTAACAACCATTCTGTACCTATAGAACCATTCCTTTTTTAACTTTCAGTACACTATTAAATAAATTACATGAGATAATCAATATTTTATTATAAGACACACATTGTGTCTATGATTTTACCCAACTATAGACTAATGTAAGTTTTCTGAGCATGTTTAAGATAAGCTAGGTTAAGCTATGATGTTTGGTAGGGTTAGGTATATTAAATGCATTTTTGACTTATGATATATTCAATTTACAATGGGTTTATGGGTGTATAACCCCGTAAGTTTAGGAGGATCTGTATTATATAAAGAGTTTCTTATTTCTTTCTAGATGACATTTATTGTGAAAACAGAAAACATTTTTAAAGAGGTCACTAATACAATATCAAATCTTTTCAGCTGACAGGTCTTTACTACTTATAAACTGTAAAGAAGAACTATTTTTGCACCTAACTTGACTTGAAATCTATAATTATCTAAAGTTCTTGAATTAATTGCTTTTTTTGTACTACAAAATAGCAACTAATCATTTGAAAAACTCTAATTATGTGGTTCAAATCACTTAAAGTAATTTCTTGATAACACTCTGAGGCACCTCAAGCTTCATAGTACATCTTAGGAGAAAGTAACTGCAGTTAAATCGTTTATTACTTCTCATATCAAACAATATGCTTCTATTATAAAATAATGTTTCTTATAATTTACAATACATAATAAATTATATAGGTAAACATCTTTTGATAAAACAACAAAATGATCCCCTCAGTTAAAAAAATTTTAGAATAATAAAATATATTTGCTACTTTCATTCGTGTAGTAGATATAAAATGGAAATACTGGGTGCCTGGTTGGCTCAGTCAGAAGAGCATGCAACTTTTGATCTCTGGGTCATGAGTTCAAGCTTCATGTTGGCTATAGAGATTACCGGAAAAAAAATAAACTTATAAAGAAAAGGAAATGTACAGCTTAATCATCATGACTAGCTGGCCCATATTTAGAAAAAAAATTATTTTATAGTATGAATTTCTAAATATCAATAATCAAAGAAAAATATTTAAAGACTAAAATTCACATTTCACAAAACAGAAAAATGCAATGTCTAATAAACTTATAAAAAATTGTTTAATCACCATTACTCAGGAGGGAAATGCAAGTCAAAACTACAAGAAAATAGCACCACACACTTAACAGAATGACTACAATTTTTAAAATCAATGTTATTATTTCTTGACAGTCCTGTGGAGCAACTATAACTATCATATAATTCTGATGGGAATGTGCACTGATATAACCATTTTGGGAAATCATTTAGCAGTTTCTACTATAGCTTTAATTAACTTATGATCCAAAATCATTCCTATTAGAGTAGATATGAGAAAGTTCTCAACAATACACAATACACTTCAAAACAGCTCAAACTAGCAACAACCCACACTGTCAATAAATTTGGAATAGTACTATATATATATATATATAGAGAGAGAGAGAGAATAGTATGATATATGATAGATATGATAGATATATGATATCTATATATATGCAGATATATATGAATATATACATACATAAACATACTTTGTAGTTATTATATTCAGTGATATGCAGAAATAAATATATGATCAATGAATACCATACAGCAATGAGAAGAAAAAGGATGATGCTACAAGCAAAAAAAGAGGCAAATATCAAAAACTTCTTGTTAAGTAAAAAAAGCCAAACATATTATAATTTTTTTTCTTTTTTCTCCTTTTTTAAAGATTGGGGAGGGGCAGAGAGTGAGGGAGAGGGAGTCTTAAGCAGGCTCGATGACCAGCATGGAGCCTAATGCTGGCTTTGATTGCACGACTCTGAGATCATAACCCGAGCTGAAATCAAGAGTTGGATGTTTAACTGACTGAGCCACCCAGGCACCCCACACATACTACAATTTTAAAAAGCAAATTTATGGTGATAAAAGTCTTCATAGTATTTAGCTTTGGGCTGTAATGAGTTTATGGAACAACAGAAGAACTTTGGACATACTGGAAATGTTTTATTATCTTGATCTGGGAGCTGGTTAAATAGATTTAATTTGTAAAAATCTGAGCTTTAAGTATAATGTATTTGAAAATATTCCCTTCACAGTTTTATAAATTATAGGGTTCCAGGCATGGTTATTTTCCTCTGTGTAGTCCTAGTCATGAGTTGTACCATAAAAACTGTCTTAGAGATAATCTGACCAAACTCTACTCTATTTTTTTTAAGATTTTATTTATTTATTTGATAGAGAGAGAGGCAGCCAGCGAGAGAGGGAACACAGGCAGGGGGAGTGGGAGAGGAAGAAGCAGGCTCCCAGCAGAGGGCCCAATGTGGGGCTCGATCCCAGGACTCTGGGGTCACGCCCTGAGCTGAAGGCAGACGCTTAATGACTGAGCCACCCAGGTGCCCCCAAACTCTACTCTAAAAAGAGAAAAATAGGTCTTGACGGATTAAGTTATTGGTACATATTGGTACACATCAAGGCTGGAACAAATCTAAAACTTCAAACTCAAATCCAAGCCTCCTAGATTCTGAGTTCATTTTTCATAGGGCATTTATTCATTCAACATCTTTTTAAATTTAATACATTTACTTCTAATATATACCAAAATTCCTGTGTGTTCTACTAAACATTATCAATAGTCTAATGACAATTTATTAATCCATTCTGAGAAATAAGTGATATGATATATATATGTGTGTCAAACCAGACTGTAACAGACTGCTGCAATAGTGCTTCATGATCATACTATTAGACACAAAAATGATGTGTTATTATGAATAATATTATGAATACCATTATGAATGTCTACATACGTTATATATCTTCCAGATAGATGAGATTTGCTATGTTGCCCACTCTTTCCCTGATAGTGTGCAAAAGGCATTTGAAATTTTTAATTCAAGAAGAATTTATAACTGGTCATGGTTTTCCTTGGTACAGACCTTTATATAAAATAGTTATATTGTTACAATATAGTATGAAGCTAGAGATAAAGCACAAATTGTAAAAGACTGTCTGATTATGTGATGGTCTTCTGCATACATTTACAGTATCTAATTAATTGAAGTTTCCCTAGCTTTTCCAACAAGAGATCACAAAGAAAGTCTTCTGGGGTTTTGCCTATTTGATTCTGTTACACATACAGGAAATTTGATATTGTTGCTATGTTTAAGCTCAGTATTAACCTTAAAGATGTATATAGAATATGAATATGTGTGATAATTAAACTCAATACTCATATCTCTCTGAAAGTTTCTGGGTACAGTGACCTGAGCAAGCCAGTAAGAGGAAATAGGACCAAAAAATAATTTCAAATAAAGTATGTTAGCTTATGTTATGGACTAAATGTTTTGTGTTTCCCAAAATCCATAGGTTGAAACCTTCCTGCCACAACACAGTGGTATTAGAAGATGAGACTTTGGGGAAGTAATTGGAATTAGATGAGGTCATTAGGGTGGAGTCCTCATGAAAAAATTAGTGGTCTTGTGGTCCCCGGGTGGCTCAGTCAGTTAAGCATTCAGTTGCTGATTTCAGCTCAGGTCATGATCTCAGGATCATGAGATTGAGGCCTGGGTTGGACTCTGTGCTGGGTATGGACCCTGCTTAAGACTCTCTCTCCCTCTCCCTCATTCCTTTCCCATACCATGCTATGCTCTCTCTCTCAAAAAAAAAATACTAATAATAATTAAATTTAAAAAAATTAGTGGTCTTATAAAAAAAAAAGTTTGCTTCCTCTCTCTTCTTTCTACTATGTAAGGATATAATGAGAAAAAAGGTCATCTAAGAGGAAGTCCTCCCAGACACTTGATCACTTGATCTTGAACATCCCAGCCCCCAAAACTGTGAGAAATAAATGTTTTTTGTTTAACCTATCAAGTCTATGGTAATCTGTTATAGTAGCCTAACCTGACAAAGACACTATCTCATCTGAAGCAAATTCTATCAACTTTTATTTCCTAAATTGAACATAGCCTGAACTTGTTCTCAATATAAAAACATATACCCTATTCAGGGCTTGCAAATTTTTTACTAATCGATGTAATTTTCTTTTAAAAAAATATTTCCCAATGTTCTTATCTATATAAAATACCTTGGGCATATGGGTACCATTAAAATAGTTTGATTGACAATAGCCACCAGCCATCTAGACATCCTGAAACTGTATACAGTTATAGAAAATGGTCACTTGCATTCTAGTAGTGACAGGTAAAAGAATAAATTCTGGGTTGTTAGGGAAACTGTACAAAGGATTGAAAACACATC
The DNA here is from genome assembly GCF_017311325.1 of Ursus maritimus. NCBI lineage: Eukaryota > Metazoa > Chordata > Mammalia > Carnivora > Ursidae > Ursus > Ursus maritimus. The sequence goes on from NW_024424119.1 coordinate 6,072,651, forward strand.
GCTCTCTATCCGGAAAAAGAGAATTATCTCCAGAGCAGTGTTCTTGTCAGCTATGAATCAAATAAATGATTTGCCTTACTGAAGTCAGGAGGAAAAACAAAAAGATTCTTGAAAATATAAACATGAGCCTAGTATTTAGTTAGATAAATAATAAAAATGCTGTCCCTTCTCCCTTAATTCTATTTTCAGTAATGAGAATACTATCCAATTTATAACTCTTTTGACTTGATGTGTATATAAAATGCAGACAAATCCATGAAGGTAGAAAATAACCCTGCAAAACATGCTTCAATTTATAAATCAACTCAAACTGATAACCAAAAACTTGACTGAAGATGATGTTAGGAATAACATCTCTCTTGGGCACACACATGCACTCTCTCTTCTCTTTCTACCCTATTCTGTTTAAGACTTTGTAGGACTTTGAGCTTTTTATTTCTTAATTACATTAGGAGGTTTTCACTTAGTGTCTTAGTTTGAGGTCTTAAATACAAAGCTTTTTTCAATGATTCTCCTTAAAAATGTGCTAGAATGGGAACAAACAAGAATAATATATAAACATTCATTTATAAATACACTAATTATCTAGTGATTGTTTAAAACCAAACATATTTTATAATTTGATGCATTAACATTGATTAAAGAGCTATGAGGGTGTAATCCCCTACTGATAAAATGTGTCAAAATATACATGTTGTTTAATTAAAAAAATAATTAAAATAAGCCTTTGTACCAGAGCGCCTGGGTGGCTCAATTGGTTAAGGGTCCCACTCTTGGTTTAGGCTCAGGTCATGATAAAGAAGATGTTATTACTCAGCTATTAAAAAAAAAAAGGAATCTTGTCATTTGCCCTCTGCCACTCCCTCTGCTGCTCACCCCCCAAGTAAATGAATGAATACAATGTTTTAAAATAATAAATCTTTGTATTATGGAAGTTACCCCATCTTGATATTCCATCTTGACTTTCCGAATATTATTTGGAAATCAGAGAAAACCAGGGTAAACTATTTTCTGGGGGAGAACCAAATAAATTAAAAGCTTTTGTTCCTTGATTGAGATAATTATCAGATATTGGCTCTCAATAACACATCTAAAAATCACCAGATTTCCATAAAATTACTTTACAAATTTTTTGTAATTTCTAAAATTTAAATTCAGTTAATTAATATCTAATGTATTATTGATTTCAGAGGTAGAGGTCAGTGATTCATCAGTCTTATTACTTTACAAATATTTTAAAAATTAAGTTTTACTTAATTTTACTTAATTTTTTGTTTTACTTAAAATTTACTTAAATTTACTTAAATTAATTTTAAAAATTTTAAAAAACACAAAAATTTAAGTTTTACTTTAATTAAGTAAATTTATTTAAATTTACTTAAATTCATCACAAGTGCACTCCTTAATCCCCATCACGTATTTCACCCATCCCCCACCCACCTCCCCTCTGGTAACCATCAATCTGCTACCTATAGTTAAGATCTGTTTCTTTTTTTTTTTTTAAGATTTTTTTTTTAATTTATTCATTTGACAGAGATAGAGACACCCAGCGAGAGAGGGAACACAAGCAAGGGGAGTGAGAGAGGAAGAAACAGACTCCCAGCGGAGGAGCCTGATATGGGGCTCGATCCCGGGACTCCAGGATCACACCCTGAGCCGAAGGCAGACGCTTAACGACTGAGCCACCCAGGCACCCCATGTTTCTTGTTTTTCCTCTCTTTTTTCCCTTATAATCATTTGTTTTGTTTCTTAAATTCCACATATGAGTGAAATCATATGGTATTTGTCTTTCTATGACTAACTTATTTTGCTTAATATAATATTCTCTAGCTCCATCCATGTCATTGCAAATGGCAAGATTTCATACTTTTGTATGGTTGAGTAATATTCTATTATATCTATATATGTATATATATTTCTATATATCATCTATATTTATATAGCTATATTTTCTTATCCATTCAACAGTTGATGGGCATTTGGGCTCTTTCCATAATTCGGCTATTGTTGATATTGCTGCTATAAACATTGGGATGCATGTATCCCTTTGAATTAGTGTTTTTGTACTCTTTGGGTAAATACCCAGTAGTGCAATTGCTGGTTCATATTTTTTTTTTTTGTTTTTATTTTTATTTTTATTTTTATTTTTTTTTGTTTTTTTTGTTTTTTTTTTTTATTAATAATGATTTTTTATTATATTATGTTAGTCACCATACAGTACATCCCCGGTTTTCGATGTAAGGCTCGATGATTCATTAGTTGTGTATAACACCCAGTGCACCATGCAATATGAGCCCTCCTTACTACCCATCACCGGTCTATCCCATTCCCCCACCCTCCTCCCCTCTGTAGCCCTCAGTTTGTTTCTCATAGTCCATAGTCTCTCATGTTTCATTCCCCCTTCTGATTACCCCCCCTTTCTTTATCCATTTCTTCCCCTACTGATCATTCTAGTTCTTATGTTCCATAGATGAGAGAAATCATATGCTAGTTGTCTTTCTCTAAATACATATTATACCTTTCTAATATAGCAAAATATATTTATTACTAGTAAAACAAGTCATATATCGAAAGTACAGCATTCTCAAATTCATGCTTCTCACTCATACATCATTTCATCTCTGTCTTACACAATTACCCAAGCCCTTTTTCATAATAATCCTTGAGCCAAATTAACTTAAATTGTTAAAGTCGATGCCATAGTTTCTTGGATGACCTCATTGAATTCAAAGTTACATGGTTATTAATTGCCAGTAATATCTTCTAATCCAGGTAAAATTGATCATAGTTCAAGCAATTTTTTCTGTATTGTTTAAGAAGCCACTGATCCCAGTCTAGAGGCTGTGACATTAATTTTGTTCTACTGCTCTCAGGGTAATTAATAATCAATTTTTGGTCCTGTTCTAATTTATGCCATAAACAAGACAAAACTGTCAGCTTTGTGTGTCAGATAAGTATACTGCAAATTAGAATCTTTTGTGTTAACAGAAATCTTTTGTTTATGGCTTTTGGTTTTCAAAATTCAAAAATAAGAATCATTCAGTTTAAAATCAGTTTTAAAATCAATTATGTAGGATGCCAAATGCCCTTTCATTTGAAGTACACATTCATAACAACGCTTATTGATTGCATCTGTGAGAATCGTCTATAAACCAAAGATACACCATTGGCTTACCTTCACATTTGACCCAGCAGGTCTAGAAAGTATATGGGTAATTTTCTGCAAGACAGAGAAGACAAAGACTATTTTTTTCCTATTCCCTGATTTGATTGCATTGAGAATGGAATTAAATTTAAACACACTTAACTATAATATATTTTCTTTAAGGCTTTAAAGATCTCATGAAGTAAATGGCATATTGTCCTCATTTCACTTTTGAAAGCTCACCACTGGCATTGCTGTTTAAAGCCATATTATTGATAATATTTATAAACTGTTAAATGACAAAAAGTGGAAAATAGTACTTTACATTTAATTTCATTGTCTCATTCTGCTTTAATACATAAAACCATAACTTTTATGAAAGTTGGTAATAAAAGTGGAGTGGGAGAGAATATCGTATTTCCTGCTGCAAAGAGATAAGTTTAAAACATAGGCTATTTCTCTACTCTAAGGGATTTCATTTCCACTTAATTCACTAATTCTTTAAACAAAATTTTATTTATAAATATTATTTATAAATGTATTATATAAAAAAATTATTTATAAATTTCTTAAATTCAATTAATTGATGCTAAGCACAGAGTCTTTAGTTATATTTTTGTCTACTCATCTACCTTAGAGACAGGTGTGTTACAGGACTGAATATTAACTTCAAGAGCAAACAAAGTGGGGGCACCTGGGATGGCTCAGTTGTTTACAGTGGACTCTGATTCCTCGCTCAGGTCATGATCTCAGGTCCTGGGATTGAGCCCCATGTAGGGCTCTGTGCTTATGGGGAGTCTGTTTGAAGATTCTCTCTCTCCTTTTTCTTCTGCCCCACTCCCTTCACTCTTTCTCTGTGAAATAAATAAATAGATCTTTTTAAAAAAGTTTTAAAGAGCAAACAAAGTATATAGTGAAGAGAAATCGTCCATAGACAGGTTTAAACACTTAATTAGTCAATTAGAAAGGAAGTTTTAAGAATTACCTGTGCTAACTAATATAGATATATAAAGAATGGCAACATCTAGTGGTAAGAAAGTGGTAAATAAAAACAAGCACTATGAAGAACAGGTAAAAAGTAAAAATTTATTATTTGAACAGCATAAGAACCAGAGGGTATGTGTGAAAAATTTATTAAACTCTCTCTAAATATTACTTTGATCTTGCTTTCTTTTCTCACTTCTCTGTCTCTCTGAGACTCCAGTTCTTAGTATATTAGAACTTTTCACTGCATCCCAATGTTTCTTGACACTCTTTTTCTCTTTTTGTTTCTGTTTTGCTCTCTCCATTATTCAAACTGGATATTTCTATTGACCTGTCTTTCATTTCAGTAACTTTCTTTTCTTGGTGGCCCCATATACTATTATATACTGAATTCTTTAATTGTTGCATTTGTCAGTTTTAGTTTTTTCTTGTTCTGTTCTTTTTATTATTATTATATTTTTTAAAATATGTAATCCAGTTCTCTGGTGAAGTTCTTCTTGTGTCCTTTTTGATATACTTATCAAAAGTGCATCAAACCTGGAATTTCTAAGTGCAATTATTTGGGGTCATCTGTCAGTGACTCTGTTTCTGGTTCTGATTCTTGTTCTGTACAGTACTTTGATAGACTAGAATCTCGTCTTTTGTTCAGAAGGGCTGAATCATTCTCTGGTAGACAAATAGAATAGAATAGAACATCTTAATCTAATTAGAGGCTGAGCTGACTAGATTCTGGGCTGAAATTTTGTTAAGCTCTGCTTACTCCTGTGTAGTACCCCCAGATGTCCTACCTGAGAGTCTAGGAGTTTGCTGGGGCTTTTCTTCCTTTGGAAGGTCCTGAATTCCAATATTTGTCTCCTCATCACTGTAAGACTGTCATAACTGCCATCTGTTTCCACATTATTCTGCTTAGTTTGGCAGAATTATCAATTCTGTAAAAGCCTCCTGGGAAAAGCTGCTGAGAGCAGAGCTACTTACTCCTTCATCTCCCTTCACTGGACTATTGACTTCAAGTCCTGTCTACCTTGGGAGTGCCAAATTCCTTTCTTTGTTTCTCCAGCTCTATGAGACCACTAAGACTTCTGGCTTGTCAGCTATAACTACTAGATTTCTGCATCTGTCCTGATAAAATGGTCAGAAAGGAAATTGCCTTGCAGAATTTCAACTCACAGTGTTATTCTTTACTTTCTGCAATCTTGACCTAGGAAACCTTTTTGTCTCAACAGCTTCCAGTGGCTTCAAGATGTCTTTTCTACTTTTCTGATAGGATCATTAACCTGATATAGCTACTCATGGTGTCCAGAAGCAAGAGTACTAAACAATTCATTTGGATATTTTTATAACATTTGAGAAGTTGAGACTGAATGATAAAGTAAGAAAGCAGAATTGTAATGCAATCATGCGTGCCATATTCAAACATAAGATCTTTTACAATGATATCTGTTGAAGATATTTTATTTTATTATTTTATTTTATTCTAATTGTTGAAGATATTTAAGAAATGGAGGGTATATGGAATTTACATTTAAAGACAAAGCTGCCACTGCAGAAGATTGGTTGGAAAGGTCTGAGAATAGAAGCTTTCTATGAAAGACAATCCATTAGATTTTAAAAAGGGAACCATTGGGAAACTATCAAAATCATTTTGGGTGGTTGTTTTGTTGCATTGAGTTTTTAATGGAAAGGGAATTAAGAGAGACCAGGAGAGCCATTATGGGAATTTTTGTAGAGAGGGGGAATATTTCTTTTAGAAGATATATTTCTAGTGGAGAAAACAATATAATTTTCTTTAAAAGGATTAGATCCTAAATGTTAATCTGTCATCCTGAAAAGATAGATAAAAATGGTAAAAGAAAACCATAAGTAATATTTGAAGTAGATAAAGTACTAGCATTTTCTTAAACAATATTTTCTATCAAAACCTTAAAACTGAAATTTTCACATATTTCTTACTCATGTAAATGAAGCAATCCTCACTCCACTTTGAAAATAAATTGCATGATGTTGAGAATGCTAGATGTAAACTTTGGCTTTGCTATAGAAATATCACAAAAAATAATACCACACAGTGAAAGAAATACATATCTCTGGCAAAATGTAATTTTTATATTCACAAATGATATAAAGTCATTGAAAATTCAAGAAGAATCCATGTATTCCTAACTTAACACCTTAATTCTAATCATTTAAATAAAACTTTTATAGACTTAATTATTTCCAGTTCAGAACCCATTTCCTTCTTTCTTCTACTAAATTGATGAATCATTTTCATCATTATATCCCCAACTTAGAAGCATTTGAGCTACAAAGACTTAATTGTTATAGATTACAAGCATATGAAAAATGGAATCAATATTTAGACTATTAAGAAAACCACCATTATTATTTTCAAATGGTCAATACACACAATTGCTAATAGCGCCAGCATATTCTATTAAACTCTTTCATAAAAGACAATAATTTATAAGAAGTAAACTTTGTATATAGTAAAACTAATAAAACATTTAAGAACACACATAATGGCAAAAAGCTATTTTACTCTTGAAGAACACTGCATAACTCTTAGAACTCTGGATAACAAAGAAACTACAGGAATAAAAGGTTGAAACCTCTCCTGGAAAGATCAGTTAACAAGTTTTTCTCTTATTTATTTGCCTAAGAAAAATTTAGCACATAATAATCATAACTGTAAATTATTGTGTATTTTAGTTGTGATAACATTTGTTATAAATTCAGCTGTCATCTACTTTATGTTATTAAATTTCTTGGAAAATGTTTCTTTTATAAAGTAGCAAAAAAAATGGAAATACAGAAAGGAAAAGAAAAAATGTCAGCACATATGGTGTTCTAAATTTTCAAGAGTCTCGTAAATTGATTGAATAAAATAATATTGTAATGAAATTTTACATTATTGCATTATTTCTGTCTGACTCTATTAATCTTTGAAGTTGGCTGGTTAGAAATGATTTGATAAACTTATTGATTGAAAAACAAATGAACAACTGTTATCAGTTCTGGGGTTACATCCAAAACCTAAAAATTTGAAATGCTATTTAACTATCATTTGCTAGTATTTGGTGGCAATAATCAGTTTAACAATTTTTGAGATGCAGAACATAATACAATGAATAATTTATTACATTTAATATTCAGAATGTACATAGGGATCCTTCTGTCCATTACTATCATCATTATGACATTAGCAAGTTGTTCTTTAAAACATATAAAATATGAATTATTAGTTCCTTTCCATTTAACTCAGATGTTAAATATACAACTTCATTCAAACTACATTTCTATTATTTTATAACTTTACACAAATGCATATCAATGATTCCCTAAGAATTTTTCAACTTTAGAGACAGTAATATCAATGTATTTACTAAAATTAAATGCCAACAATGTGAACATTTAACATATAAACAGTTTTAAAAAGCTTATTTTATTTTTTGTAATCAATCACATGAGCAAATATGACTTATGCTTAACTCAGTCCTGAATGTATGTTTTCCAAAATGATATTATTAGACCTTTAGATAGTAATTTAATTACTATAATTCTGAGAATTACATATGATTTAAAAAATTACTTTCCATTAAGTTATATTAATTATGCTGCATATTATATCAGACAGTTTACTAATTACCTGAACTCGTAAGTAATCATAAGCAACCAAATCTAGCAATGAGAAAATTTAATATCTTAAATACTATAAAAATGTGATACATCAAAGAATGTAAATTTAAAAATGTGATACATCAAAGAATGTAAATTTAATTTTTAAAAAGGAAAAAAAAGAAAGAAAGAAACCAAATGACTGTTTTTCTTGGGGGCAAGGGGAAAGGAGAATAGGTCTGTAAACAATAGTGCTTTATAATATATATGGTGCTAACACATTAGTTGCTTTTATTATTATTCCTTTTGGGGGGAGCAGAGGGAGAGAGAGAGAGAATCTTTAGCAGGTTCCACGCTCAGCATCGGAGTCAGAGTGCAGGCTTTGATCTCACGACCCTGAGATCATGACCTGAGAAATCTGGCAGTCGGATGCTTACCAGGCTGAGCCACCCAGAGCCTCTATTTTTATTATTATTATTCTTGTATTCATACTGTATTAATAGAAACATCCAAATAAAAATAAATTACAAAGCATCATATTTGAATGAGTCTTTGTCAGTGGCAACACACTCTAGTGATGAAAGTGACTTGATCCAATATTCTCTAATTTTCCACTGGTGAAATTGAGAAATTTCATTAATACCATAAGAGTAAATTGCTCAACTGTAAAATTGGGTGTAATATCTACCTATTGTGATTAAGTAATGCTTGAGAAACAATGAAACATTGTATGTGGAATAAGACAATCAATTTTAGTCAGTCGAAATAAATACAAGCAGAAGATAAACTGAACTGAGAGGGATGATTTATTGCTTAATTTACAAATTTCAACCAGCACCTCTTGCCTCAAATTACTTGAATGCTGACTCAATTTGTGTCAAATATAAGAAAATAAAATAATATCCTTATTTAAAAATCATTAGGTCAGTGCCCTCTGAAGTAGCAATGGTGAGTATGTGACCAGAATTAGAAGTGGACTATTCTTCATATCTTTAGAATTTTTCATAGAATTATACATATAGAAAATGTGAAACTGAGATTAGTAGAATCGCGCAATATGCAGTCATTTGTGTTTGGCCACTTTTCCCCAATATCTCATGAGATACATGTAATTTTCCATGGTGTGAATATACCATAGTTACACAGCATACCACTGATGGAATCTTTAGGTTATTTTCTTATTTGAGAATATATATATACCCTGTTAAGTATCTAAGAATGGAATTACTAGGTTATACTTCCAAACATTCTATCCAGGTTATTTGTACAAACTTACTCGGCTTGGCAATTATCATTCAATTTTTCCCACGTACATCAATATTTGACATTTTCTGCCTTTTAAAAATTTAGTCATTCTGTTGAGTGTGTAAAGTATTTCGCATTACGGTTTTAATTTACATTTCCTTTATAACTAATAAAATTGAGTTCTAATTCAAAGTTTATTTATCATTTTTGTTTTCTGTTATGTGAAATGCTCTAGATTCCGTGATGTGAAGGATTTTAAATCTATTACAGATTTTAGTCTTTGATATGTAAGCGGTTCAATATATATTAATATGTTATATTTACAATGGACATAAAGTTTTGGGTAATAATCTTTTTCAGTCCTTTTGTAATATTGTTTAAAAATGGAATTTTAATTTTAATATAATCTAACCTATGTTCTGCCTCTTCAGTATTTTCTGTCCATTTGAGAAATCATTACCTACACCAAGGTTATACAAATACTGTCTTTCCTATAGAAGCTTTCTTTTTAATACCTTTCATATTCACACTGATTTACCTGAAGTTAATGTTTATTTATTGTGTTAGAGAGTGTATAAGATTAATGTTTTCCTGGAAGGATATCCAAAGATCCAGAGTGTAGTACATTATTTAAAAAGGCTCTTCCTTATCCTAACACATTGTGATGTCTCCTTAGGTGTAAATAGGTGACTATATATGGGTTGTTTATTTCTGAATGATTATGTTCCATTTTAGTTGTTTTTCCATCAAGTATGTACCAATAACCAATACTAAACACTCTTATTCCCTATATACTTATGTACAAATATTGATATCCATAGTATAAATTCTTCGTGAGGCTTTCTTTGTTCCAATCCCGTAAAGATTGGTGTTATGTAACAAATATATTCTTGAATCAGATCTGGTAATTCTACAGGACAATCGGGTATACGGATAGAAATTGAGATGGATCTGGAGGTCAATTTTTAAGCATTTGGAGTTCAGTTTGGAGACAACTTTAATAATTTGAGTTCTCATATATGGCTTTATACCTAGAAATAAATATTTGTATAGGTAGAAAAAGCTTTTAAAAAGTCTAGGGTTCAATTTCTTGTGTTGATTGTTTCATTATTAATTTTATATAACACAAAGTACCCCTTAAATATAATGACTTAAAAACAAGACACAGTTATTTTGTTCACAAATCTTTATGTGCCAGCATAGGTGGTGGAAAGAAAGCCTGCCACTCTAGATGATCACTTCATTCTAGTTGTCAGCCTTCCAGTCTACTACAGAGGAAAAGAGGCACACTCTATGAAGAGAGAAATAACATCTTTGGCGGGGACTTTAGACCTTTAAAAGATAAAACAATATTTTTTAACTTGAAACACCAAAATACTGGAATCGAAACCAACTACATTGAAACAAACAATGGATACAGCTTAGATTTGATACAGAATCGTGTTAGCTAGGGGCGCCTGAGTGGCTTTTTCGCAATTAAGCAGCTGACTTTTTGTTTCTAGCTCAGGTCATGATCTCAAAGTCCTGGGATGTGCACTCTGTCAGGGCTCTGCTCTGAGCACAGAATCTGCTTCCTTCCTCCTCCCCCTGCTTGTGCTTCTCTCTAAAAATAAGTAAATAAAATCTTTAAATATATATACAGAGAGCTACTTAAAAAGCACATTATTTTCTTGAAAAGTGAAAATCATATTCTCAAGATATACCTGAATTTTGTAGAAATATGACACTTAAAATATGCTGGTATCATTTATCTTATAATTATTCCTGAAAAAATCAAATTTAAATTTCTAATACAACCCAAGTGCTCCTGTAAGTTTTGCTGAAGCAGTTATCACTGAAGAAAATTGCAATATTGCTTGATAAGCTGCAGATCAGGGAACTAAATCAGGGCATAAACTTTGCTTGTGGAATATAATAATGTTTTAAGTATTTTTATATAATGTCTTTTGTTAAGTTGTTCACCTCTGCTTGTGAACATTTTTATTAGAATTACATAGCATTCTTTACAATTGTATGAAGAAAATGAAATATCATGTTATGAAACAAATGTACATCTTTTCCCAAAACAGAATGAGATAAACTGAAAAATTAGGCTGAACCATACTGCCATTTCTTTGCACGTTTTTTTAAAGATTCTATTTATTTATTTATTCGACAGAGATAGAGACAGCCAGAGAGAGAGAACACAACAGGGGGAGGGAGAGGAAGAAGCAGGATCATAGCGGAGGAGCCTGATGTGTGGGGCTCGATCCCATAATTGCCGGATGACGCCCTGAGCCAAAGGCAGACACTTAACTGCTGTGCCACCCAGGCACCTCTTTGCACGTTTATTAACAAAGTTTTTTGGGTAACTTTCATCTTATTGCTTTGAATAAAATAATGATGTTATTAATCTTATATCTTATATCTGTTTACAAGTTTTTAAGACAGTTCTACATAACTACAATTTATTGAATCCCTACCGTATTATGCTGTTTATAAAATGACAATCTTTAATGAAAAAGCTATTATTCCATTTTGCCGGAGAGAATGAGGCTTTTGAGAACTTGTGAAGGTCATACCTGTTTAAGGCCAGAAGTGGGATTTGTTTCAGCTTTTCATTCCAGGTCTTCTTCAAGTACCATAAAATCACCACAACAATAGCCCTGGGTGATGGTTTAGAATTTTTCTGCTCATTTCATAGGGATGAAACTGAATGGATGAGTCATGGAAACAGTAAGGATAATTAAGTTATGCTGTGGAGAAATGTTTGCCCAAGTCAATTGACTGCAAATCTAATTTTCTTTTTTTCCTTAAAATTATATATATATATATTTTTAAATTGACTCTTACTTAGCCTTATGGACATTAGCTGCATTAGGTCTGAGTTTCACACAGTAGTTCATTTTAGTTCAATCTTGTGGTCAGAATCATAAACTTAAAAATTACAATTTAATATCAGAGTTGTGAAAGAGTACTTATTTAAACTGGATCTCTGCAATTGAATTGCATGAAGCATATTACTCCTAAGGAAGAAAAGAGACATTTTCCTTTGCTTAAAAACTCAAGAACAAAAAACAAGAAAATCCAAAATAAAATGTATTTGCTATTACCAAATAGTTAGAAGTAATTCTTCAAAATTCTTTTGAGATGAAAATAAAAATACACAAGTAATACGCAAGTAAGGATATTCAGTTTAGAAATCAAGAGGAACTTTCTGGAATTGACATAAGAGGGAATGTCACTCTTTAGGTGAGGAAGTTAATTCTTTGTTACTATGAGGAGAACATAGACAATTACCTTTCTAGGACAATTTAAGTGTAGTTTTGTTAAAGTCCAAAGCTATTGGTGGATGGTTATTCAATATCATATTTGGACAAATTGTTTTATAAATTCTTCTTAAAATAGAAATATGAATATTTTTAGATATTGCATTCAGAAACACAATTGGAATTATCTGCATAGTCAAGATTGGTAGAAACAGTTGCCAACCAAACATAAAAGAAGAAATAGTTGTTGTTTCACAGAAATAAAGTCATAAGGAATTTCAAAACTACCCTCACCATTAGAATAAAAATATGGTACATTATTTTTATACTATTTGAAATCCATACTCAAGTTTTACGTTGAAATTAAGAAACATGATACTATCTAGTATGTTTTAAAATAAAATTTTTATTGAATTTTTGTATATGGTTAATACTTGATTGACCAGGGTTTCAATTCCTAACATATTAGTCACACTAGCCAGTGGCAATTTGTTCCTTGCTTAGGATTAACCTTCACCTTTTAAAAGAAGATACCAGTTTGGCTGGTGGGAGATCCATGTCAATTATTCTTTTAAGAGCTAGTTGGCAAGAATCTTATTGACCTACATAGACCTCTGGATGGTAAGAAAGTCACTATCCTGTTTAGACTTCTTGATTGCACCAGGTTTCATGATTGATTACAATTGCTTTGGGCTGCTAATGGACAGTGAAATCTGACTAATAACCAAGTGAAAGGCTCAAAATACCAACAGGCCTCCCCATCTGCTTAAGATAAAAGATTAGAGATATGCAGGAACATTTTTACAAAAGTGATAACAATTTTTCTAGTTTGAATTCCATACTAAGCCCTTGAGAATCAAAAAGAAGACAAGAGAGGAACCAAGCATAGAATAAATGCTACCACAAAAATGGAAACAGAATACTGAGAAAAGTAAATGATCTGTCTTATCCTTGGAAAATAAGAAAAGAAGGATGAGGGTTTCAAAATCTGGGAGGAAAGATGAAAAATGTTATGGAAGTCAGTTTCCTGGATAGAGGGATAGAAATGGAGAGGCTAATGGGAAAGAGGAAGTCAGCCAAGCTAGTTTGGTGGCATACTAACTGGTGCAGCTATTGGAGGGGAGGTAACCCAATCCTACCTCGCCCAGATAAAATGAGATGAGGTCCAAGTCCAGTAGTACACCAGACCAGTTGAGAAAAGGCATTTGGAAATATTCTTAAAATGAAATGGAATATTACTTGAGAGTAGTAAGCAGAGAAGTGATGTGAGATGATTTACCTTTGTGAAAGACAACTCTGGTTGCCCCTGCCAAGATCTGAAGTAAGGGGTAAATCAGATGAAACAGTCAAGAAGCTTTTATTATAGCGCCTGGGTGGCTACAGTCGTTAGGCCGTCTGCCTTCGGCTCAGGGCGTGTCCCCGGCATGCTTCTGGGATCGAGTCCCACATCGGGCTCCTCTGCTGGGAGCCTGTTTCTTCCTCTCCCACTCCCTGCTTGTGTTCTCTCTCGCTGGCTGTCTCTGTCAAAAACTAAATAAAATCTTTTAAAAAAAAAAAGAAGTTTATTATAATCTTGGTAGGCATGGGAATACTGTTTAGTCTAGAATGGTAGTTGGAAGGTGAGACTTGGGTAATTTATAATGTAATTTTAGAGATGGAGCTGCAAAGAAAGAATCAGGAGGGGTGCCTTAGTGCTTCACGTTGGTTGGGTCTCCAATCCTCGCTAAGGCTCAGGTCATGATCTCCACAGTGGAGAGATTGACATGAGCCCCACATCAGGCTCTGTGCTCAGCATGGAGTCTGCTTATCCCTCTCCCTCCCCCCTCTGCTCATCTCCCCACTCGCTACACACACACACATGCTCTCTCTCTCTCTCTCTCAAATAAAATAAATAAATAAAATCTTAAAAAAAAAAAAAGGAAAAAGAATCAGAAATAAGTGATAGGGTTTTATCTTAATCAACAGTAATGGGTCAGAATTGCCAACTATTAAAATGGAAAACATTGAAGGATTTGACAGATGAGGGAAGGGTAGGGAAAAAAATCAACATTTCTGTTTCTAAACATGAAGAAATTAAGTTGCCAACTGGTATCTAGCTGAAGGAGATGTCTAGCCAGGCAGTGGAATACACTGAGTTGGGATTCAGGGGGGTTTTGAGATATATATGAATAATTGCACTATTGCATTATTATATTATATTATATTTTATTAGATCACATTATAGTATATATTGTTCTATAATCTTCCCTGAATATAAATGGATAATTTGAAATATATGTGTGTGTATGTATATATATAGCACATATATAATGAATATGTGTGTGTGTGAATATAAACTAAAATGTCATTTTTAATAGTCTAAGCACTCTAAAACCACAGGCCTAGATTTTAAATTTAATCACCCTGCACCATTCTCCACAACACATTAGCTGACTAATTTATAAGAGAAAATATCCAATTTATCAGTGGCTAAGCTGTATGACATAATCTAGCTGTGCCATATCTTCATAGATAAAAATGAGGGAAAGCTATATGAAACATTTTTAGTAACTGTTCCAGCCATTATATAAATTTAATTTAATGGAGAATACTTATATACTTATTAATATTTTTAAATAGCTAATCACAAAGAAAAATTTTCATAAATTAGACTACAATGATGTTAATTAGAATTAGTAATTAGATTTTAATTGGAATTTTAAAAATTCTAATGCGATCTCTAAGCTTAATTATGACCATAACATATAAATATTTTAAATATTAGCAATCCAACAGTAAGATGTATAAAATCTTGAGCAGAAGTTTCAGAAATGATGATATGAAATAATCAATAAAAATATGAAAAGGAACTCAACTCTGATGTGCAGAGTGAAAACACAAATTAGTGCCACAATATGATGTACCACCAATCCTCACCAAAATGGCTAATATGAAAAGACAAGGCAGATAATATCAATATTGACTATGAGAGAGCAAACAAAATTCTCATTGCTACTGATGTGAGTATAAACTGATAGCACTCCTTTGGAAAACAGTCTGAAAAATCCACTGAAGCTAAGTAAATGCATGTCCTCCAGTCTTGACATTCCTACACACAGAAACATGAACGGCCTCACAAAGCTATCAATGAGTACAAGAAGCCAGGCACAAAAGATTACTACATTTTTTTCGTGTAACTGTGTAGGTTTAAAAGCTAATTGATGGTATTAGAAGTTAGGATACATAGTTACCCTTAGAAGAGAGGGATACATATCCTGGAAGAGAGAAGAGGGGACTTCTGAGGTGCTGGTACTTCAGCATGTTTGATTCAGGTGCTGGTGTTCACTTTGGAAAATTAATGCAAACACATTTAGTAATTTTTGCTATATATATATATGTATATATATGCATGTGTTTATATAATATCATATATATCTATATATATCTATATATAGATATATATAGATATATCTATCTCATACGGATTTAGCATATGACACATATCCAAATGCCTAGAGAAAAGATATCAGTCTCATTATATAGAGGAAAATATGTGTATTGAATCTTTCTGCTTTTGGAATTTTGAAGGTCCTCAGGTGCCTGGTAGTTTGTCTAAACACAATAGTGTCCATTTATTCTCAGATGAAACTTGATTTGTAAAGTGCTGTATTCAAATGCCTGACTGAAAACACAGAATCTGTATTCTTTGCATGAAAGAAATATTAAAAGAAGATAGTGAAATATTTTAGCATTAACCAAAATCCATTCATCATAGCTTCTGGTTATGAAATGTTAGAAACACAGAACTGTCATCACCTTCCAGCTCAGGCCTGCTTCACCCTCTCCATGAAATTCACACTGCAGCTTGTTAGAAATAAATAGCGTGAAAGACACTCAGTCTCAATGTGACTAAAACATTATCACCTCAATCATGAAGGAACTCTTCCATCTTTATTATTCAGATGGATTTTTCCTATACCTATAATTACTTTTTTTTCATTTTGAATAAATATTACTCACCAGGCATTTAGTCCTCCCATGTAAACCACAAATAAACACGGCATAAATCTAGTCGTTACATGCCAATGCAAAATTAAATAATTTTTCAAGCTATATTTCTGATAAAGTTTCACATTAACACAAGGAAAATACAAAAGAGATTATACGACATACCAGGAATATGAGACTATTAACATTCATATATCTACTTTAGGTAGTTTTATTTACTTTCTGTCTGCAGTATATAAAGAATTAGAACGTTAGCCATGTTTTACATAGGCAAATATATTTTTGAGATTTCAAAGTTTTTTTTTTTTCTTAAATATGTGCGTAACAAATCCTTTTCCAAAAACTAAGCAATAGAAAAATAGAAAAGGTTCTGGATCAGCAAAAATAACACTTGTGCTAAGTTACTCATGGAGAATCAAATTCAATAAAACATGTTATAAATCACCTTGTCATCTCAATCCAGTTATATAGTAAGTCAAATCAGGAACTCCAAAAGTAAAGTCTCAAAACCCAGGTTTTACTATAATAATGACAGCATTAGACAAAGATGGTTTTCTTTTACCCAGACTTATTTGTATTTCTCAATATTCTAAGGAAGATCTAAAGAAAAGGCAATTTACGAAAAAAAGAACCTCTCAGCCAGTGTATTCTGCAGAAAGTAGTAGCTAAAAGGTACAAATGTTGTTTTGGGAGATAGAGAACAATACAATACAGGGAGCAAATTGTAAAATGTAGTAAAAATCTATTAAGAAGGTATTCACCATCTAGTCCTCATTTTATCATTTCGTAAACATGGGAGAGATGATGATAACTCTAACCTCTCCCTCCTATGTTTTTTGAAAATTACATATAAAAATAAAAATACTTTTAGGCGTGGTCCCTGACACAAATCTTTTCACAAATGTTCATATTAAAAATAACATTATGATATGTCATGGATATATCCTGCTCTCAATCAAATTTCAATTATTCTTTTTTATATCTGTTTTGGTCCATAGGTTCCAAATTTATTAAATAGGTTAAAATCATTGAAAGTTTACTTTGAAGCTCAAATTGTCCAAGATTTGGCCAGTGAGAGCACATTAAAAGCCTACCCCTGTGTCCTTTGACACGTTCTCCATTATTTTTGAGCACTTCATTGCTCTCTGGTACAAAAAGATCTTTGCAAGTTTCTCTGGTAATTACTCTTTCCCCTCATGGAATCAGTCATTTTCAGAAGTCTTTGTCCATTTTAATGGCCTTGGACAAGCCAAGACTTAGGTGTTAGATATTCCCATTACTTGTAGTGTTGGTGCTTCCATGCTCTATCAGCAGACAGAACTATTTATGCATACACAGATATTTACATCTGTATTTATTCCTGCATTATTTATACATATTTTAAAACCACAAGTTTACACCTACACCTCCAATTACAGTCCAATAAGTTTTAGTCTAGTTTATTCCATTTTCATATATTTGTAATATCTTCCTTAGAAAGTAATATGCTTATATCCCATTATCACTAATATATGTATTCATCTGACCAGTCTTTTGTGAATCTCCTTTCTCCACTACCAATTCCATCCCTGTAAGTTCCCCTTCTTCATTCTGCTTAGGTTACCACCCACCCCACCATGTGGGTTTTCTCCCTCAATCTGTTGGGGCTGGGACACGTATATGGACCATCCCCTAGCATGTTCTGATTTCTACATGCCAAGAAGTCCCTAAGTGACCCCACCCCCGTCCTATTTGGGCTCTCACTCCCTCTCCCAAGCCATCAGTTTCATCCTCATCCCTGGCACAAATTTTTGTCTTTATCTGTCCCAAGTATTTGGCTTTATGTCTGAATTGCTCAGACAGAGAAGATAAATAAAAGAACAGAAAGAGGAGAAAAAAGAAGTGACCACTACTGTAGATTTGATAACAAATCGATAATGGAAAACCTTCCAATGTAATATATACACAGAAATACTATTTACATTAACCCGTAATCACCAAACTTTCAAGTTTATTATCTAAATATATTTCATCAACTGCCACAGGTACTACACAAAATGTCATTTTTGTATTCTCAACCCGACTCTCCTTACAATGCTATGTCTGATTAACTTATTTTATGGAGTTTTGAATCTTTGGTTGAATTAACAATTAATAAATATAATTTGATATTAATGACGCTTTTGGAGAATAATGTCTGGTTTGCCCTCAGCTTGTTAAAGAAGATGTTGAACTAATTTTTAATAGAGGACAGGAGGGGCGTGGTTGAGGGCAATCTTAGGCTGCACTTGTCTAATGTCAAGTTCAGAGATACTACAACACGTGTCAAACACTGGGGTTGAAAATGTGTAGATCATCATTCAGAATCAATTCTAATAAGAGCCTGGATGATTTAGTTTTAGGAATTACCACCCACTAAAAATCAAGGAGTTCTCCTTAGCCCAATGCTGAATTCCCATTACAGATAGTCCTTAATTTATGAAAGTTTGACAAGATTTTTTTTTTTACTTTACGATGGTGGGAAAGTGGATATGCATTTAGTAGAAACTGTACTTCAAATTTTGCATTTGGATCTTTCCTGTGCTAGAATATTTGTAGGGTACTTCTCATGATAAGGGCAGCAGTAAAGCCGCAGCTCCTGTGAATCACATGAACACAAGGGTAAAACAGTCGACACGCTTAACAACCATTCTGTACCTATAGAACCATTCCTTTTTAACTTTCAGTACACTATTAAATAAATTACATGAGATAATCAATATTTTATTATAAGACACACATTGTGTCTATGATTTTACCCAACTATAGACTAATGTAAGTTTTCTGAGCATGTTTAAGATAAGCGTTAGGTTAAGCTATGATGTTTGGTGGGTTAGGTATATTAAATGCATTTTTGACTTATGATATATTCATTATACAATGGGTTTATGGGTGTATAACCCCGCTAAGTTTAGGGAGGATCTGTATTATATAAAGAGTTTCTTATTTCTTTCTAGATGACATTTATTGTGAAAAACAGAAAACATTTTTAAAGAGGTCACATATCAATATCAAATCTTTTCAGCTGACAGGGTCTTTACTATATAAACTGTAAAGAAGAACTATTTTTGCACCTAACTTGACTTGAAATCTATAATTATCTAAGTTTCTTGAATTAATTGCTTTTTTGTACTACAAAATAGCAACTAATCATTTGAAAAACTCTAATTATGTGGTTCAAATCACTTAAAGTAATTTCTTGATAACACTCTGAGCACCTCGTAGCTTCATAGTACATCTTAGAGAGAAAGTAACTGCAGTTAAATCGCTTATTACTTCTCATATCAAACAATATGCTTCTATTATAAAATAATGTTTTATATTACAATAGATAATAAATTATATAGGTAAACATCTTTGATAAAACAACAAAATGATCCCAGTTAAAAAAATTTTAGAATAATAAAATCATATTTGCTACTTTCATTCGTAGTAGATATAAATGGATACTGGGTGCCTGGTTGGCTCAGTCAGAAGAGCATGCAACTTTTGATCTCTGGGTCTGAGTTCTAAGCTTCATGTTGGCTATAGAGATTACCGGAAAAAATAAACTTATAAAGAAAAGGAAATGTACAGCTAATCATCATGACTAGCTGGCCTCATATTTAGAAAAAAATTATTTTATAGTATGAATTTCTAAATATCAATAATCAAAGAAAAATATTTAAAGACTAAAATTCACATTTCACAAAACAGAAAAAATGCAATGTCTAATAAACTTATAAAAATTGTTTAATCACCATTACTCAGGAGGAAATGCAAGTCAAAACTACAAGAAAATAGCACCACACACTTAATGAATGACTACAATTTTTGAAAATCAATGTTATTATTTCTCTTGACAGTCCTGTGGAGCAACTATAACTATCATATAATTCTGATGGGAATGTGCACTGATATTACCATTTTGGGAAATCATTTAGCAGTTTCTACTATAGCTTTAATTAACTTTATGATCCAAAATCTATTCCTATTAGAGTAGATATGAGAAAGTTCTCAACAATACACAATACACTTCAAAAACAGCTCAAACTAAGACACAACCCACACTGTCAATAAATTTGGAATAGTACTATATATATATATATATAGAGAGAGAGAGAATAGTATGATATATGATATAGTATATGATAGATATATGATATCTATATATATGCAGTATATATATGAATATATACATACATAAACTATATCTTTGTAGTTATTATATTCAGTGATATGCAGAAATAAATATATGATCAATGAATACCATACAGCAAATGAGAAGAAAAAGGATGATGCTACAAGCAAAAAAGAGGCAAATATCAAAACTTCTTGTTAAGTAAAAAAGCCAAACATATTATAATTTTTTTCTTTTTTCTCCTTTTTTAAAGATTGGGAGGGGCAGAGAGTGAGGGAGAGGGAGTCTTGGCAGGCTCGATGACCAGCATGGAGCCTAATGCTGGCTTGATTGCACGCGACTCTGAGATCATAACCCGAGCTGAAATCAAGAGTTGGAAATGTAACTGACTGAGCCACCCAGGCACCCCACACATACTACAATTTTAAAAAGCAAATTTATGGTGATAAAAGCTTCATAGTATTTAGCTTGGGCTGTAATGAGTTTATGGAACAACAGAAGAACTTTGGACATACTGGAAATGTTTTATTATCTTGATCTGGGAGCTGGTTAAATAGATTTAATTTGTAAAAATTCGAGCTTTAAGTATCGTATTTGAAAATATTCCCCCTTCACAGTTTTATAAATTATAGGTTCCAGGCATGGTTATTTTCCTCTGTGTAATCCTAGTCATGAGTTGTACCATAAAAACTGTCTTAGAGATAATCGACCAAACTCTACTCTATTTTTTTTAAGATTTTATTTATTTATTTGATAGAGAGAGAAGTGCGCCAGCGAGAGAGGGAACACAGGCAGGGGGAGGGAGAGGAAGAAGCAGGCTCCCAGCAGAGGGCCCAATGTGGGGGGCTCGATCCCAGGACTCTGGGGTCCGCCCTGAGCTGAAGGCAGACGCTTAATGACTGAGCCACCCAGGTGCCCCCAAACTCTACTCTAAAAAGAGAAAAATAGGTCTTGACGGATTGGTTATTGGTACATATTGGTACACATCATAGGTTGAACAATTTAAAACTTCAAACTCAAATCCAAGCCTCCTAGATTCTGAGTTCATTTTTCATAGGGCATTTATTCATTCAACATCTTTTAAATTTAATACATTTACTTCTAATATATACCAAAATTCCTGTGTGTTCTTACTAAACATTAATTTCAATAGTTAATGACAATTTATTAATCCATTCTTGAGAAATAAGTGATATGTATATATATGTGTGTCAAACCAGACTGTAACAGACTGCTGCAATAGTGCTTCATGATCATATACTATTAGACACAAAAATGATGTGTTATTATGAATAATATTATGAATACCATTATGAATGTCTACATACGTTATATATCTTCCAGATAGATGAGATTTGCTATGTTGCCCAATCTTCCCTGATAGTGTGCAAAAGGCATTTGAAATTTTTAATTCAAGAAGAATTTATAACTGGTCCATGGTTTTCCTTGGTACAGACTGACCTTTATATAAAATAGTTATATTGTTACAATATAGTATGAAGCTAGAGATAAAGACACAAATTGTAAAAGACTGTCTGATTATGTGATGAGGTCTTCTGCATACATTTACAGTAATCTAATTAATTGAAGTTTCCCTAGCTTTCCAACAAGAGATCACAAAGAAAGTCTTCTGGGGTTTTGCCTATTTGATTCTGTTACACTACAGGAAATTTGACAAGCTGCTATGTTTAAGCTCAGTATTAACCTTTAAAGATGTATATAGAATATGGAATATGTGTATAATAAACTCAATACTCATATCTCTCTGAAAGTTTCTGGGTACAGGACCTGAGCAAGCCAGTAAGAGGAAATAGGACCAAAAAATACAAATAAAGTATGTTAGCTTATGATGGACTAAATGTTTTGTGTTTCCCAAAATCCATAGGTTGAAACCTTCCTGCCACAACACAGTGGTATTAGAAGATGGAGACTTTGGGGGAAGTAATTGGAATTAGATGAGGTCATAGGGTGGAGTCCTCCTATGAAAAATTAGTGTCGTTGTGCCCCGGGTGGCTCAGTCAGTTAAGCATTCAGCTGGTCTGATTTCAGCTCAGGGCAGATCTCAGGATCAGGAGATTGAGGCCTAGTTGATCTCTGTGCTGGGTATGGACCCTGCTTAAGACTCTCTCCCTCTCTCCCTCATTCCTTTCCCCATACCATGCTATGCTCTCTCTCTCAAAAAAAAATACTAATAATAATTAAATTTAAAAAATTAGTGGTCTTATAAAAAAAAGTTTGCTTCCTCTCTTCTTTCACTATGTAAGGATATAATGCAGAAAAAGGTCATCTAAGGAGGAAGTCCTCCCAGCACACTTGATCACTTTGATCTTGAACATCCCAGCCCCCAAACTGTGAGAAATAAATGTTTTTTGTTTAATCCTATCAAGCTCCATGGTAATCTGTTATAGTAGCCTAACTTACTGAAAAGACACTATCTCATCTGAAGCAAATTCTATCAACTTTTATTTCTAAATTGAACATAGCCTGAACTTGTTCTCAATATAAAACATATACCCATTCAGGCTTGCAAATTTTTTACTAATCGATGTCACTTCTTTTTTTAAAAATATTTCCCAATGTTCTTATCTATATAAAAATACCTGGGCATATGGGTACCATTAAAATAGTTTGATTGACAATAGCCACCAGTATCTAGACACATCCTGAAATCGTATACAGTTATAGAAAATGGTCACTTGTTCCTAGTAGTGACAGGTAAAAGAAAGAATACCTCTGGGTTGTTAGGGAAACTGTACAAAGGATTGAAAAACATCGCTTCATCCGAAAAAGAGAATTATCTCCAGAGCAGTGTTCTTGTCAGCCATGAATCAAATAAATGATTTGCCTTACTGAAGAGAGGAAAAACAAAAAGATTCTTGAAATATAAACATGAGCCTAGTCATTTAGTTAGATAAATAATAAAAATGCTGTCCCTTCTCCCTCAATTCTATTTTCAGTAATGAGAATACTATCCAATTTATAACTCTTGACTTGATGTGTATATAAATGCAGACAAATCCATGAAGGTAGAAAATAACCTCAAAACATGCTTCAATTTATAAATCAACTCAAACTGATAACCAAAAATTGACTGAAGATGATGTTAGAATAACACTCTCTTGGGCAAAAACATGCATCTCTTCTTTTCTACTCCTATTCTGTTTAAGACTTTGTAGGACTTTTGAGCTTTTTATTTTTAATTACATTAGGAGGTTTTTTAATTAGTGATCTTAGTTTGAGGTCTTAAATACAAAGCTTTTTTCAATGATTCTCCTTAAAAATGTGCTAGAATGGAACAAACAAGAATAATATATAACATTCATTTATAAATACACTAATTATCTAGTGATTGTTTAAACCAAACATATTTTATAATTTGATGCATTAACATTATTAAAGAGCTAGTGAGGGGTAATCCCCTACTGATAAAGTGTCAAAATATACATGTTGTTTAATTAAAAAATAATTAAAATAAGCCTTTGTACCAGAGCGCCTGGGTGGCTCAATTGGTTAAGGGTCCCACTCTTGGTTTGTAGGCTCAGGTCATGATAAAGAAGATGTTATTACTCAGCTATTAAAAAAAAAGGAATCTTGTCATTTGCTCCTGCCACTCCCTCTGCTGCTCACCCCCAAGTAAATGAATGAATACAATGTTTTAAAATAAGTAAATCTTTGTATTATGGAAGTTACCCCACTCTTGATATTCCATCTTGACTTTCCGAATATTATTTGGAAATCAGAGAAAACACAGGGTAACAACTTATTTTCTGGGGAGAACCAAATAAATTAAAAGCTTTTTGTTCCTTGATTGAGATAATTATCAGATATTGGCTCTCAATAACACATCTAAAAATCACCAGATTTCCATAAAATTACTTTACAAATTTTTGTAATTTCTAAAATTTTAAATTCTAGTTAATTAATATCTAATGTATTATTGATTTCAGAGGTAGAGGTCAGTGATTCATCAGTCTTATTACTTTTTACAAATATTTTAAAAATTAAGTTTTTACTTAATTTTACTTAATTTTTTGTTTTACTTAAAATTTACTTAAATTTACTTAAATTAATTTTTTAAAAATTTTAAAAAACACAAAAATTTAAGTTTTATTTAATTAAGTAAATTTATTTAAATTTACTTAAATTCATCACAAGTGCAATTCCTTAATCCCCATCACGTATTTCACCCATCTCACCCACCTCCTCTGGTAACCATCAATCTGCTACCCATAGTTAAGATCTGTTTCTTTTTTTTTTTTAAGATTTTTTTAATTTATTCATTTGACAGAGATAGAGACACCCAGCGAGAGAGGGAACACAAGCAGGGAGTGAGAGAGGAAGAAACAGACTCCCAGCGGAGGAGCCTGATATGGGGCTCGATCCCGGGACTCCAGGATCACACTGAGCCGAAGGCAGACGCTAACGACTGAGCCACCCAGGCACCCCATGTTTCTTGTTTTTCCTCTCTTTTTCCCTTATAATCATTTGTTTTGTTTTAAATTCCACATATGAGTGAAATCATATGGTATTTGTCTTTCTATGACTAACTTATTTTGCTTAATATAATATTCTCTAGCTCCATCCATGTCATTGCAAATGGCAAGATTTCATACTTTTGTATGGTTGAGTAATATTCTATTATATCTATATATGTATATATATTTCTATATATCATCTATATTTATATAGCTATATTTTCTTATCCATTCAACAGTTGATGGGCATTTGGGCTCTTTCCATAATTCGGCTATTGTTGATATTGCTGCTATAAACATTGGGATGCATGTATCCCTTTGAATTAGTGTTTTTGTACTCTTTGGGTAAATACCCAGTAGTGCAATTGCTGGTTCATATTTTTTTTTTTTTTTTTTATTTTTATTTTTATTTTTTTTTTTGTTTTTTTTGTTTTTTTTTTTTATTAATAATGATTTTTATTATATTATGTTAGTCACCATACAGTACATCCCCGGTTTTCGATGTAAGGCTCGATGATTCATTAGTTGTGTATAACACCCAGTGCACCATGCAATATGAGCCCTCCTTACTACCCATCACCGGTCTATCCCATTCCCCCCACCCTCCTCCCTCTGTAGCCCTCAGTTTGTTTCTCATAGTCCATAGTCTCTCATGTTTCATTCCCCTTCTGATTACCCCCTTTCTTTTATCCATTTCTTCCCTACTGATCATTCTAGTTCTTATGTTCCATAGATGAGAGAAATCATATGCTAGTTGTCTTTCTCTGCTTGACTTATTTCACTAAGCATTATCTCCTCCAGTGCCGTCCATGTTGTAGCAAATGTTGAGAACTCATTCTTTCTGATTGCTGAGTAATATTTCATTGTATATATGGACCACAACTTCTTAATCCAGTCATCTGTTGCAGGGCATCTCGGCTCCTTCCACGATTTAGCTATTGTGGACATTGCTGCTATGAACATTGGGGTGCATATGGCCCTTCTCTTCACTACGCCTGTATCTTTGGGTAAACACCCAGTAGTGCAATGGCTGGATCATAGGGTAGCTCAATTTTTAACTTTTAAGGGACCTCCACACAGTTTTCCAGAGTGGCTGTACCAACTTCGATCTCCAATTCAATGTAGGAGGGATCCCCTTTCTCCACATCCTCTCCAACAATTGTTGTTTCTTGCCCTGTCTATTTTTGCCATCTCTAACTGGCGAAGGTGGTATCTCAGTGTGGTTTTGATTTGAATTTCCTTGATGGCTAATGATTTTGAACATTTTTTCATGTGTCTGTTAGCCATTTGTATGTCTTCATTGGAAAAGTGTCTGTTCATATCTTCTGCCCATTTTTTGATTTGTTTATTTGTTTCTCGTGTATTGAGTTGAGAAGTTCTTTGTAGATCTTGGATACCAGTCCTTTATCTGTAGTGTCATTTGCAAATATATTCTCCCATTCCGTGGCTGCC
The DNA here is from genome assembly GCF_017311325.1 of Ursus maritimus. NCBI lineage: Eukaryota > Metazoa > Chordata > Mammalia > Carnivora > Ursidae > Ursus > Ursus maritimus. The sequence continues at coordinate 6,098,937 of NW_024424119.1, forward strand.
TCTAGTTTTTTCTGACTGTTTCCTTTGGCTGTGCAGAAACTTTTAATCTTGATGAAGTCCCATAAATTCATTTTATCTTTTTGTTTCTCTTGCCTTTGGGGATGTGTCATGAAAAAGGTTGCTTTGGCTGATGTCATAGAGGTTGCTGCCTATGTTCTCCTCTCTAGAATTTTGATGGATTCCTGTCTCACATCGAGGTCTTTCATCCATTTGGAGTTTATTTTTGTGTATGGTGTGAGATAGTGGTCAAGTTTCACTTTTGCATGTAGCTGTCCAATTTTCCCAGCACCATTTATTGAAGAGACTGTCTTTTTCCCACCGGATGTTTTTTCCTGCTTTATCAAATATTATGCCTCAAAGAGCCGAGGGTCCATTTCTGGGCTCTCTATTCTGTTCCATTGGTCTATGTGTCTGCTTTTGTGCCAGTACCATGCTGTCTTTGTGATCACAGCTTTGTAGTACAGCTCAACCGGCATTGTGATGCCCCCAGCTTTGTTTTTCCTTTCAACAGTTCCTTGAGATTCTGGGTCTTTTCTGGTTCCATACAAATTTAAGGACTATTTGTTCCAGTTCTTTGAAAACGTTCTGGTATTTTGATCAGGATAGCATTGAAAGTGTAGATTGCTCTTGGGTAGCATGGACATTTTAACTATGTTAATTCTTCCGATCCATGAGCATGGAATATATCCATCTTTTTATGTCTTCCTCAATGTCTTTTAAGAGTGATTTATAGTTTCTAGAATAAAGGTCCTTTACGTCTCTGGTTAAGTTAATACCAAGGTAACGATGGTTTTTGGTGCTATTGTAAAATGGGATGGATTCCCTGATTTCTCTTTCTTCGCTCTCGGATCGTGTACAGAAATGCAACTGATTTCTGAGTCATTGATTTTGTATCCCGCCACGTTACTGAATTGCTCTATAACTTCTAATAGTTTGGGAGTGGCTCTTTGGGTTTTCCATATAGAGTATTATGTCGTCTGTGAAGAGAGACATTTTGACTTCTTCTTTGCTCGATTTGAATACCTTTGATCCCTTTTGTTGTCTGATTGCTGTTGCAAGGACTTCTTAGTACTATGTTGAATAATAGTGGCAGAGGGGCATCCTTGTCGTGTGCTGATCTTAAGGGAAAGGCTTCCAGCTTTCCCCATTGAGAATAATATTTGCAGTAGGCTTTTTCATAGATGGCTTTTATGAGATTGAGATGTGTACCCTCTATTCCTACACTCTGGAAGGGTTTTAATCAGGAAAAGGATGCTGTATTTTGTCAAATGCTTTTTCGGCATCGATTGAGAGGATCATATGGTTCTTGAGTCTTTTCTGTTGATATGATGTATCACGCTGATTGATTTGCGAATATTGAACAACGCTTGCATCCCAGGTATGAATCCCACTTGATCGTGGTGGATAATCCTTTAATGAACTGTTGATTCTATTAGCAAGTATCTTGTTGAGGATTTTAGGCCCATATTCATTAGGGAAATTGGTCTGTAATTCTCCTTTTTGAGGGGGTCTTTGCCTGGTTTGGGGGATCACAGGTAATATTGGCCTCATAGAATGAGTTTGGTAGCTTTCCTTCTTGTTCTTCTATTTTTGAAATAGCTTTAGGAGAATAGGTATTATTTCTTCTTTGAATGTTTGGTAGAATTCCCCAGGAAAACCGTCCGGCCTGGAGTTTTGTTATTTGGAAGGTATTTATCACTGACTCAATTTCTTCATAATTAATGGCTTGTTTAAGAAATCAATTTCTTCCTTTTTCAATCTTGGTAGTTTATAGGTTTCCAGGAAGGATTCCATCTCTTCCAGATTGCTTAGTTTATTGGCATATAGCTGTTGATAAAAATTTCTAATAATCCTTCCAATTTCAATGGTGTTCGTCCGTGACCTCTCTCCCTTTTTCATTCATAATTTTAATAATCTGGGTCCTTTCTTTTCTTTTTGATAAGTCTTGCCAGTGGTCTGTCAATTTTATTGATTCTCTCCAAGAACCAGCTTTCTAGTCCTGTTGATCTGCTCTTACGTACCTCTGGTTTCTGCTTGATTGATTTCAGCTTTAATTTTGGTCAACTGCTTCCTGTGCGTGGATTAGGCTCTGTCCCTCTGTTGCTGTTCCAGCTTTCTTGAGGTGAGAATATAAAAACTGCATTTTAGATTTTTCTATTCTTTGAGTGAGGCTTGGATGGCTATGTATTTCCCTTAGACTGCCTGTGCAGTATCCCATAGGTTTTGACTGTTGTATTTTCATTCTCATGGTCTCCATAAATTGTTTAATTTGATTTTGATTTCCTGGTTTATCGAGTCATTCCTGAGCAGGATGGTTCTTAGTCTCCAAGTGTTTGAGTTTCTTCCAAATTTTTCCTTGTGGTTGAGTTCCAATTTCAGAGCTGCCAGGTCTGAGAATATGCAGGCGATAATTTCAATCTTTTGGTATCGGGAGACCTGTTTTGTGTCCCAGAACATGGTCTATTCTTGAGAATGTTCCATGGGCATTAGAATAGAATGAGTATTCTTTGGTTCTGGGGTGTAGTGTTCTATATATATCTAAGAGGTCCAACTCGTCGAGTATGGCATTCAAAGCCTTTGATTCTTTGCTTAGTTTTTGCCAGGGTGTTCTGTCTATTTCTGAGAGTGGGAGGTTGAGGTCCCCTACTATTAATGTATTTTTATTTATATGTCTCTTTATTCTGGTTAAGAGTTGGCTTGTGTATCTTGCTTGCTCCCTTGTTGGGGGCATATATATTTATAATTGTCATATCCACTTGTTGAATACTTCCTTTAAGAATAATATAGTGCCCTTCTGCATCTCTAACTATAGTCTGTAGTTTAAAATCCAGTTTATCTGATATGAGAATTGCTACCCCAGCTTTCTTTTGAGGTCCATTTGCGTGAAAGATGGTACCATCCCTTACTCTCAGTCTGAATGCATCTTTGGGTTCGAAATGAGTCTCTTGTAGACAGCAAATGGATGGGTCATTTCTTTTATCCAATCTGCAACCCTGTGAGGTTGAAGCCAGAATTTAAACCATTAATGTTCAGGCTGAGTACTGAGAGATATGCTTTAATTCTGCCATGTGTTGTCATAAAGTCTTTGTATTGGCTGTGACTTTCTGTTTTGTATCACTCTTGGGGCCTTTTTACTTTTATAGAACCTCCGCATACCTCCTGTAGGGCTGGTTTCGTGGTTACGAAATTGGCTAGTGACTGTCGATTCTGAAATGTCTTTATTTCTCCATCA
>NW_024424119.1:6102178-6136915 GCF_017311325.1 Ursus maritimus
CTGAAATGTCTTTATTTCTCCATCAATTCTGAATGACAGCCTTGCTGGATAAAGGATCCTTGGCTGCATGTTTTTCTCTGAAAGAGCTTTAAAAATGCTCCCCCAACCCTTTCTCTCATTCCAGGTCTGTGTAGACAGGTCTGATGTAATTCTGATGCCTTTGCCTTGGTACGTGAGAAATTTCTTTGCCCTGGCCGCTTTCAATACTGTATCCTTGGATCTCATATTTGCGAGTTGCACTATGACGTGACGTGGTGTAGGTCTGTCATGGTTGAGCTTGGGAGGGGTCCTCTCTGCCTCTTGGACACGAATTTTTGTTTCCCTTGCTAGATTAGGGAAGTTTTCAGCTACAATTTGTTCAAATATCTCTTCTAGACCTCTGTTTTTCTCCACCCCCTCGGGGATGCCGATGATTCTAACATTGGATCGTTTCATTGAGTCAGTAATCTCCCGTAGCCAACATTCGTGGGCGTGGATTTTCTTAAGACCATCTTCTATTTTCGTTTTTTCCTCTATTAACCCATCCTCCAATTCACTAACCCTTTCCTCCGCTTCCGTGACCCTGGCCGTCAGAGCCTCTAGTTTTGCCTGCATTTGGCTCATAGAATTTTTAATTTCTGTCAAATTCGCTCTCATTTCCGCCCTTAGGGATTGTATATTCTCAGTAATATTTTCCTGAATACTTTTTTCAAGTCTACTCATTATCTTGACCATTGTTACTCTGAATTCCATTTCTGATAATTTGGTTACATCCATATCCGTTACTTCTGTGGCAGAGGCCACTGACTCACTGTCTTTTCTTTGCTGGGGGGGGCTTCTCCTTCTTGTCATTCTGATGAAGAGAGGTTGCGGGGTTTCCAGAGCCCAAAATTATTGACTGGGTCCCAGGCCGTGCCCCTTGTTTTATAGGGATCTTAGAGATGTGGGCTTCTTCTTTAAAGATTTTATTTATTTACTTATCTGAGAGAGGGAGGAGTAGTTCTATTTTTAACTTTTTGAGGACACTCCATACTGTTTTCCAGAGTGGCTACACTAGTTTGCGCCCCACCAACAGTGTAAGAGAGTTTCCCCAGAAAGGAAGTATTTTTTTAAAAGAAGTGTAAATGTCTAACATATCTTGGTATAATGGAGATTTCAATATAGATACCACAAATTGAGTTGAGTTGAATCAAACATAATATAAGTACTATTCCAGAACACATATGCATAGATATGTAATATATATTATATATGATAGCCTTCAATTATATATATAAAAATACCCCCTTTATGTATGTTATATGTGTATCTATTTTTAAATATTTCAACATTGTATAATGAAAAATCTGTTACATCTACTACATAGAGATACAACTCATTGTTTAATGAACTGCATAATGTTCCATACAATAGGTACATTAATTTATTTAGTCATTGTTCTCTTTGATGTTTTTTAATTTGCTTAAATGAATATATTCTTAAATATACTCTTCTATCAGTCCATGAATAACTATCAAGTAGATCTGTAAAAGCTGAATGTACATTCATTATTTGAATAGGCGTAAACAAATTGGAATGTCTGCACCAATACATATGCCCTTGAATTTGAGGGTTAAACATAATACATTTTATCTCCTTTTTAATATTGATTCAGCTTAATCTACTTTTGCCTTATCATGTTGGTCATGATGAGTAAATACTAAAATTATGCCAATGATTGTAGTTTTAATATCTTGATTCTAATTTCAATAGAAATGTTTTAAAGAGTTTCCATATTAGGTATCATGTTTGCTACTGATTTCTAACAGATATGTTTTCTCATGATAGGAAGTTTCACTCCAAGTTCAGATTCACAAGAGTTTTGTTATTTAATCAAGAATGAGTGTCAAAATTATTAGATGTCCTTTTCATATCTAAGGTATTTACATTCATCCATTAATATGGAGAAGTTCATAAGTGGTTTTTCCAATCTTCAGTGACCCTTGCAGTCTTTATTAAAACGTTCTAAATCATATCACAGAAGTCTTTTAATATAATGCTGTATTAAATTGCTTATATTTCATTTAGAATATTTTTCTATGTATATGTCAGTTTGGTTTATTGTAGTCTGTCATATTCAATATTTCACTAGATTGCGTGTTAGAATTATAGTAATATCATATAACAAACTGAAGAATTTATCTGCTCTGGAAGGTTCTCAAAAAAATTTTCCTCAATATCTTTTTCTTCTCATCCTCATGATTTGGAAAGAACTATAGTTACTAACAGATTATTTTCACAATGATACTTTAGAGTCAGGAAACAAATTCTAGAATAATTTGCACAACAGCTTTTTTTTTCCCTGTTGAGGATGGCAGTCACTTAATGTGGCATGCAAACTCACCACAAAATTAATGATCAAAAGCTTAAGATGTTGATGACATTGCTGTTCATATCCAACAACAGTATAGAGATAACATGTTCACAGTCTTAATCTGTAAAAGGTGCAGAGAGAATTTAAATGACGGGAAGAGTCTTATGTGTTTCCTCTTTCTGTACATTCTTCAACATCTTTTTTTTTTTTAACATCTCCACATCTTCCTTCTTTGTGTAGAGTATTTGTTATTTCTTTTAACCCTATTGATTACATTAAGCAGGATTTGTTTTTCTCATTTTGTAAAAATGAAAATTGAGGTCAAACTGGTAAAGTACTGACTCAGGCAGTTTTTCATTTAAAAAGTACTCAATATATTTTATTATTTTAATTTTTTGTCTTTTACACTAGACAAAAATTCTCAAGGTAGGGCAATGCTTATTTTGTTTGCTGTTATAATCCTGATTTTTTCCATTACCAAAGCAAAGTGTGTGCTCATCATAATCTTAATTAGCTTGAATTAAATTGGTCCCACAAAATATCTATTAATTTACAATTTCTCAGTATTATGCAAAGATGAAAGGGTTCAATTCAACAAATATATACTGAGGGTATGTCTATGAGCCAGACCCTTACCTTGATACCATGCAATCTCCAGGTTGAATAAGAACCTTGTATTCAAGATGTTTATAATCTTGTGGGAGAGACTTGTAACAACCAACTCAAATAAAACATAGAATTTTCAAAGTGTTAAATGATGGCACAAAGAGTACTCTTCTAAAGGGCAGAATAGAGAGAGAGTAATTATTTTGCAGTAGGGTGAGTGGGCAAAGAAATCACTGTTTGGTGTACTTTTCCTTTTCATTCTTAATACTTCCCATTTAACAATTTCTCTCGGTAGCTTACAGAAAGTAAAACAGATATAATAATAATAATTACATCACCAGGGTGCCTGGGTGGCTCAGTTGTTTGAGCGTCTGTCTTTGGCTCAGGTCATAATCCCAGGGTCCTGGGATCAATGGAGTCCCGCATCTGCTCCCTGCTCAGCAGGGAGCCTGCTTCTCCTTCTTTCTCTGCCCCCCGCCTCCGTTCATGCTGTCTCTAGCTTTCTCTCTCAAATAAATAAATGAAATCTTTTCAAAAATTACATCACCAGGGGGCGCCTGGGTGGCACAGCGGTTAAGCGTCTGCCTTCGGCTTAGGGCGTGATTCCGGCGTTACAGGATTGAGCCCCACATCAGGCTCCTCCGTTATGAGCCTGCTTCTTCCTCTCCCACTCCCCCTGCTTGTGTTTCCTCTCTCGCTGGCTGTCTCTATCTCTGTCAAATAAAAAAAAAAAAAAAATTACATCACCAACAACTGCAATTACATCAGCAATAATAGCTGTTCTAGGAAGGTCAGATATGTAAAGGATCTTCTGGAGTGCAAGTAACAATTGGTAATAGGAAGATCAAAGAAGTGTCTCATCAACAATTGTTAAAAACAGGAAGAGATGACTCAGAAAATGCCAAATAACGGTAATGCTGGTCATTTTAACTTTCACTTCCTTGACAATATGTAAATACATATGGAGTAATGAGATGTTGAGAGAACAAGCGGTTGTAAAAAGAAAGAACATTCAATAATTTATAACATGGTTAATTTAACCCATTTGTGAAGAATAGATTTCTAGAAAGCAAAGGGCATATCAATTGAAATTGCCTCTCATGACTCTAAACCATGACAAGCAGAAACTCCTGTCCAATCTTCCTAAAGATGTCATATAATTTTTTTTAATTCTTAAAATGAACAAATTTCTTATTCTCTAAATCATCTTCCAGACCTAACCATTTATGAGTTTAGTTAATTCTGCCTTTTGTAAGTAGGAGTCAACAAATTTAATATAAATTAGGAGCAAGATTTCCTGTATATGACCATTTTAAAACTAGTAATAATTATAAAGTCATTTGATGTATTATATTTCTCAAGGATTATCATTTACAAAGTACTTTTATGTATGTTCTCTCACTATATAACCTTAAACGTTAAAGTAAACACGTCATGAGGCTCATTTTATAGATTAAGAATTTAGGTGCATGTGTTAAATGGATTGACCAACATCATAGAGTTAAGTAGCCAAAAGTCAGCTATACAAGAACCTTCACCTTCAGCCTTCAGGGTCAGTTTAGAAAAACAAAACAAAACAAAAATTGACTCAGATTATTGTTCTGATTTCTAATTATTCTTTGATCTTTGATGACATTATTCTCTACTTATTATCACACAGTGCTATAGAATGAATATCAAAGAAAGCCACATTTTGATAATTATCTTCTTTTCCCAAAGGAAATATTCCTAAGGCTTTTTGATTTTTAAAAAAGTGCACTTTTCCCACTTTCTTAGCAAGTGTCAGTGGAAGTGTTAAAACAGTCACATTTAAGTCTCCTAAAATAGCCAACCCATGAAATGATACAAAGTCTGTTAATTGGTACGAACCCTGAAAAATAAAATTAATTCAAGGGATAAGAATTCATTTGTTGAAATTGGTGATCTATGGATGTAGTTTCATAGGATATTTTAAAGTAAGCCAAATCTTCCTTTCTTATTGACTGATCTAAATGTTACATACTGGAAATATAAAAACGACATTTTTTTCCAATTGAAGTAAAGTAATTGCTGTGTCCCTAATCTGCTATATTACTAAGTATTAAAAGCTAATTAGATCAATTTTAAAATATGTTTTCTTGGGGTGTAAGTGTTTCTACTTAGTCATTATAATTATCAGACATTTTTATAGTTGAGGTGTATTAGCTATTAACCAAAGCACTCAGACCAGTGAAATGTAATGGTATTATTTCCTCATATATTAAAATATACTAATTACATTATTATTATAAATCTAAATGATAATTTAAATGTAACTTCACAGAAAATACAGATTAAAAACTTAAACTCTCCATCTCTGTAATATGAGGGTTTCACTAAGGAGATGAAAGCAATTGGATGACTTGCATAATTGACATTTTCTAATGAGCTGAAAGGAATGTCACTGTGTCCTGATATTAAGCGGATATCAGAATGCACAATGGAATGTGTCTCTTGATGCCCCCAATGGCCTTCTGTTCATTCAAAGAGTATACACTACTGCAGGACGTTTTAATCTAGTTTATTTGTGAGCTCAGGCAGTGTGATTATGTTCAGAATTGAACTTTCACACTGGCCATGAAATTTACTTTAGTCAGGAAGAGCTAAAGAACAAAAGGCAACATCCTCATGATACCTCACACTTGTAACCCAGTTTGTTTTAGGAAACATAACTTACCAAATAGTTCACAGGGCAGGGATCCTTTGACCCATCAAAAGCTACAATGTATCCACTATCTTCATACTTGACATTGCAGTTGGTTGGCAGAAGCTCTTGAGTTTGACGAGCACAAATCAATGAAAAACAGTTCTTGAAAAACAGTAACAGCACAAAATAGAGGAACCAAATTTCAAGCCACTCCTCTAAACTGTAAATGAGATTGATGTGAAGCATTAGCACTTTTTTTTAATGACTATATAAATGTTTTTATTAGAGATTAAGTGGCAATAGAACATATTAAACCATGGCAAACATCTGGAAGACTCTCTTTAGCAGTTTAATCACAGCATTTCCCAAAGTCTGCTCATACCAGCTATTTCAGCATATCATGGCTTTACGCAAGTGGATGAATATCTGCACTAACTGAAGCATGTTCATTACTCAAGGGGACTCCCTGTTTTCCACTAGCAAATGTGAAAGACTTTCAGTTCTAAAAGTAAGAATACTTGAGAAAAACAGAGTATCTAAACACATTATCTAAAAGTCAAATTAGTATCCATCCTAAATTCATACTACCAGATTACTTCCTTTTAAGCATAGCTGTAATAATTTGTTGTCCTGATTATAAAACTCAACCTCCTCTGCATTCTCCAATCATCTTCCATTTAAAAATGTCCTTACTCAATAATACCTCATCCTAACATTCACAATTCTCTATATTCTGGATCAAACTTTTCTTTTATTGCTTTCACTTCTCTCTTACATATACTAGCCACTGCTTCCAAACACACTTTGCACTATTCCTTCACTGCCTTATTGTGATACGCTCTTGCCTTTCGACAGGAATGTCCACATCAGTGTTCAGCTCTTATAGACTTAATTAACCAAATCAAATATCATTTCCTTCACAAAGCATTTATTCTAGATATTTCCAGTTGAATGTGATCTCTTCCTTGTCTGAATTTCCATGGTGTTTACAAATCATGAATCTCAAATAAACAAGGCAGGAGAGAATATGGTGATTTTTTTCCTTTTTTTTTTTCTGTTTGACTTGTTTATTTGGATTCATATAAGCTTTGAGCATTGCCCAAAGAATATCCTAATATTATGTGTATTATTTTCAGATTTTTAAACCATTATGGTTAAAAAAAATACTTTAAACATTGCTGAAATCATACCATTGTATCATTCAGCTATCATTAAATAAATATTACTAGTAGCTTAAACATACAATACTTATTTGGCACTAGGAAATTGTTTAATTCTCACAACCCTATGAGATACTGATGTATATTTGCATGCAGAGAGGGAAAGATAAGACTTGGAGAAATAAGAAACTCAATCAAGGTCAGAAAAGCAGCAAGAGCTAGAGAGACTTTATGGGCCTTACTCAATTCTGTACTCTTAAGCACTTTATCTAAACTGCCAAACCTTGACAGTACAATGGTAATGAATATTATCCTAGGATCTGACCTAGTGAAAAAATAGGTAAATAACTGGAAATTATTCCAGGGTCTGATAAATTCTACAATTAGAGATATATTTGGTAAAAATGGAGTACGATTCAGGAGCAACTAACCTAGTCAAAGAAAGTAATAAACATTTTGACTATTTTAAAAGTGGAGGGATGTGGGTGAGCAAGGGAGCTGGCATTTTTTACAGTAGGAAATTTACAAATCACAAAAATGTTAAACATCATTATACACTGTAATCTCCTTAAGAGCAATGGATATGTTTATATTTTAGATTCCAAGGCTTAGAGAAACCTTAATAACATAATAAAATATTTTGTTGATTGCATTGAGAGAAGTGGCAAATAAATGAATGAAACAATTAATTAATAAATAAATCATTGACCCACAGAGAGAGAGAGAGAGGCCTAAAGATAAGGTCTTTGCAAAAGATCCCCAGGTATATCAAAGATGAATATAGCTGGAGCCAGTGTTTCTCTAGTATGTCTTACTCATTTAACTTGACCATCTCCATGTTGAAGAAATAAAAACCACCTTGTATTTTGCAATGAATTCATTTTTATGTCACTTTTTGAGATTCAATTAACCAATGTGAAAGAAAAAGAAAGTAAGAAAGAAACAAAGAAAGAAAAAGAAAAAGTCCCTAAAAGCAAGGAATACTGCCTATCTTTCGCCATTTAATTTGTAATCACACAAAATGGAGGCAAAGCCCTGTCATCTGTACTTTCAATCAGGTGCCAAACACAGGGTTATGATTCTGTTCTACTAGGAATATTTTCCATTATTCAACGTATTTAATAAACTGTCACTTGAAAGGGGATCTGATAGGCTTTTTCACAATGAATCAAAGAACTGCTCTGCCTTCCTGCTTTATTATGCATGCTACATTTGAAGCTAATGAAGCATAACCTCTGAGCTGATACTTTTGTAGATGAAAGAGACATCATGTCACATCTTCTATTTATTTCATCAGCTACTCATAGCCAACACAAAACACATTGATTGTCTTGCACTTCATTTTTGACAGATGATGGGCATTCTTGTTGCTATCTTGTCTAATCATTTCCTACCATATGCATATTTTAGTTATTAACTATGAATAAAACTACAAAGAAAAATAACCTGTAATATCAATGGCACATTTAATTTAAGAAGTATAATGCAAATAAACTTGATTATTCTATTTTACAAAATTTGATACACTCTCCCCTTCCCCCTAGAGCAAATATTTACTCAAAATAGTTATTTTTAACAAGTGTAATATCACCTAATATTGTTTTCATGAGGTCTCGGTATTTTTGGAAACAAATCTAGAAAATCAGCTCAAGTAACACCATACAATCTTCTCCACAAGTCAGACTGCTTCATTATTAAAGGGCATCAGAAGGAATAATTTATCACTAAAAAAATACTTTCATTACAGTAACAGTCTTCAATGTCACTAATTGACTAACAATAGGCAATTCAATGTGTAATAAAATTCAGACATAAGCTATATTCAATCAATAACATGGTCTAGAAAATAGTCTTTATTAATTATAAAAGCATGTGATTATATGTGATACAAAACAAGTTTGTATATATAAGGTTTAGTAGCTTTTTAAACTTTAAAAAATGCTAATGTAGTATATAACTTTTTAAAAATCAGCTCCACAAATTGAATTTTAAGAATACGAAGTTATTTTGAAAATAGTAAAGGCTTATCATTACCAATACATATACAGCCTTCACTCATAAGAATAAAATATAAGTTTTGCCTACATGCATACATTCACACAGATACTAGACAAATATAGAGTCTTCATTTTATTATATAACTTGCATCTTTATACTTAATTGCTGATACATTTGATAGTGAGGAAAAGTATTTGAAGTAGGATTATAACATACTGCAAGACATTACACACACATTATTACAGGGAAATTGTTTCATGAGTTATCAATCAAAACAGAAGTGGAAAAGCTCTGGTAAGTCAAAACCAACTAATTGGAATGCTGTTCCATGGGTGAATAATAACAAGTCAGTGACATCAAAATTAATAGAGAACAAACCCCATGTACAAAACCTATGTAAAACCTCTTTTATTAAAGATAACTATCAAATATCATTACAGTAAAAATGACTACACAAAAAGGAATGAAAATGAGAATGTGTAATTTAATCAAGAAGTAAGAATTGGGCTCCAAATTTGGCATTCTCACATATATAAGAAATTGTAGGGTTTTAAAATTTATTTAAAGGAAAGTAAAATATGAAGAGTAAAAATTATTTTTCAACAAAGTAAATATTATCCATTTAAACTCAAAATTAATATTCTGTTCTTTCATCTCTTCAGCTATGCTAATCAATCTAAATCGTGTGAGTCACTGATTCAGGATCCATTTTGGCTAAGGTCTTATTAACTGTGCGCTATACAACTGAATTAATTCTCAGCTTTTAGTCCCCAAGAGACAATCTGGCTCTGTCTTTGCATGAAACAAGTCTGTTCCTAAATATAGTGCTGTCAAGTGTACTACATTAGAAATCAAAAGAAGCCCATTCTATTCTTGTTTCATCCACTCTGGGCCAGTTTCCTTATTTGTAAAATAAAGTGTTAAATCCACACCAAAGCTCTAAAATTTAGTAATTCTAATTCATCCAATACTACACATTCTATATTCATTTTTAAAAAATAGTGGATTAGAAATCCAAATATTCAAAAAATGAATATGTGTATGTGTTCTGTATAAAACACAATTATACCAAATACAGCTGTTGTTATGTATAATCAAAGTGTTTATTGATGAAATAAGTCTAGTTATTCTTATTGTGGTATCATGTAATTGAAAATATATCTACATTTGTCCTTTATGTGTCTCCTAAATCAAAAAAAGCTATTTCATCCTTTAATCTTCACTACACTAAATAATTGTATTCTAGTAAAATGTTATATCAAACTTCAATTTCAATTTCTCTGTAAAAATCCCATTGTTAACCTATTCTGACTCATAAAATTCCTGGGTAACTTAATCTCATTGGGAGTATTGTTTTCAAAATTGTTCGTATCATATTATCTTACTCTATTCAGTATCATATTTAACAGCTATCTACAAAGATTATAACACTGATTACATGTCTATGGATTGTGTAATACCTAAATTCAGTCTTTTATAATTCTTTCACAGCATCTTTGATTGTCTAACTATGACCCTTTAGAAAGTGTATTTGTCCATGTCTTCCTAGAATATACATGTCAACAATAAATTAACATGATGAGAATTTAGTAGTTAAGTGCCTCAGTTCAAGAACAAAGCCAAAATTTGGCTGGACTGCTTTTTACCCTGCATTTGTACAAATCTCTAGACCTTATCTTTCTTGGATATAAAACCCCTAGGACTAGAATATACTTCATATGGTTTTCATGAGAATCATATGTACTATGAATATGATGTACCTAGAATAGTGTCAGAGTACATGATTATTGTTTTTTAAATGTTGTTATATTTAATTATATAAATATTTCATCAAATATATATAAATTATATATGGTCATCATTGCATTCTAGATTTATCTTACTGATATTCCTTCATGATATAACATGCAACATATAGTTATTATAGGTACCATAATATAGATTAAATTACTTTGTATAACTAAGAAATAGAAATAATAAAATCCTGAGACAAAATTGGGTATATTTAAAACATTCTATTTGATATGTGCAGATGTGATCAAGCCTTAATTCTGCATTTCAGGGATTTATAAACTTTTTTCAAGTATTATGTTCATATTGAAAATTTCATCAAATGGAAATACATGTTCTCTATAAGCTCAAGAATGAGTGAAAGGATAAATTTGTCAGACCTACAATACAAAAATATAAATATAAATATCTGTAACTACCATAAACATTTATTGTTCAAATACGTTGAATCACAAATGAGGTTCTTGTTAAGTTTGATTATCATTGTCTTGGTTTATCAGCAAGCTACATTTCTCCTGTGCTATTTAAACATACTTCATTGTTTCTGCATTTTTGTGCAGTTACAAAACAATATAAACTGGATTTGACATAAAGAAACATATTCCAATCCTATATCTGTAACAAATCAATGCAATATGCAAGTCAACAAACATGCATTAAATTGCTTCTCTATACAAGATCTTTTCCTAAGTGCTAGGGACAGAGATTTGGCAAATAAACCCTAGAAAATTTCAAAGTTTGTTAAAAGAAGGTGAAGAGTGGGACATTAAATTTTATTTAAGATACAGAAATAGGGATCTCATTGATGAAATCTATCTAAGGGTATAATTTTGGATCTATAATCAATTTTGTCCTACTGGACCATAAAAATAACTAGTAATTCTTATATAATCCTATAAGGCCTTTGTATTATGATTTTATGTCTCTATATCAAATTATATGATTTGATAATGATTCCAAGTGAAAACCCAAGCTGATGACTATATATAGGATGCAAAACAAAATTCTAGCCTATCGCAATATATCAAATGTCATCCCAGGAAAAGTATTGTTGAGTATTGATGGCTTTTTTTTTTTTTTACAAACTAGAATTCCCAGGAATTTTCAATATTCAAGTGCTCAAAGAGCTCATTATTGTCATTTGACATTAGGAGACAAATGGTTCTTTTTGAGAATATCTGTTCCCATCCTCTGATAGCCTCTGGGAAATCTCTTCCTTAGAATCAATCCTACTTTTACTGTGCACTCTTTGGTCAAGAACTGAATGTCACACAGATACAAAATACTTTCATCCAACTCCATTCCTTTGTCTGCCGATACATCATTCAACAATGGATTTTTTACGTAGTACCAAGAAGTGTAAGCTTTAAGCCTTTTATTTCCTGTGAAATTCTGTCATCTTTTAAAGCTTGGTTGGTGAGATCTAAGCCTTTACTTTTTAAAAATGTTTCACATCCATCTAATATGGTTGGATGCCATGTGAATATGTAGATGTTGTGCTGATGTATGACTAGAGCTGAAGAATGCAGGTATCAGCATACTGTACATTCCTGTGTGACTCTCTCAGTAGCTTTAGGTGATTCTCATTATCTTTTGAATTGGGACATAGGAATTAGCTATGCTTTATAAAGCTGCTTACCTCTGAAAAAGGAAAAAAAATGAACAAACAATATATGATATTTCATGCCTTAAAAATGTACAGAGTAAAAACCATTAAACAGAATAGCTGAACCATGAAGGTCAGTGTAGTATTTTATATGAGTAAAACATGTAGCTTCTTGATAGTTTTTCTAATCTGATTGTAACACATGTAATTTCTTGCTAAAGCTTAAACAGTCTGAATGGAGATCTTTTATATGTGTAAATCGATAGCCTGAACATATTTTTTTCTATTATCTGGTTAAAAATGTTACAAAAAGATAACTGTGAATTTGTACTGTATATTATATCAAAAGTGATGCTTCCTAACCAATTGGCAGTAGTGGCCAGAATAATAAGGGTTTTAGCCAATAATGAAAAGATGGATGTTTACTTATTTGTTGATGTGGATAGTGCTAAAAAACAAAAGACAAAACAAAACAAAAACACATTAAAGAGGGAAGACTAATATCTCCAACAGTTTCCCTAGTGCAAATGAAGACGTAATAACTGAGGAAAAAACAAACAAAACCTCTTACTAATATAATTTATTAAAATGTTTTTTTCTAATGATTTTTTATTATATTATGTTAGTCACCATACAGTATATCCCCAGTTTCTGATGTAAGGCTCGATGATTCATTAGTTGTGTATAACACCCAGTGCACCATGCAATACGTGCCCTCCTTACTACCCATCACCGGCCTATCCCATTCCCCCACCCCCCTCCCCTCTGAGGCCATCAGTTTGTTTCTCATAGTCCATAGTCTCTCATGTTTCATTCCCCCTTCTGATTACCCCCCCTTTCTTTATCCATTTCTTCCCCTACCGATCATCCTAGTTCTTATGTTCCATAGATGAGAGAAATCATATGCTAGTTGTCTTTCTCTGCTTGACTTATTTCACTTAGCATTATCTCCTCCAGTGCCGTCCATGTTGTAGCAAATGTTGAGAACTCGTTCTTTCTGATAGCTGAGTAATATTCCATTGTATATATGGACCACAACTTTAATCCAGTCATCTGTTGCAGGGCATCTCGGCTCCTTCCACGATTTAGCTATTGTGGACATTGCTGCTATGAACATTGGGGTGCATATGGCCCTTCTCTTCACTACGTCTGTATCTTTGGGGTAAACACCCAGTAGTGCAATGGCTGGATCATAGGGTAGCTCAATTTTTAACTTTTAAGGGACCTCCACACTGTTTTCCAGAGTGGATGTCACCAGCTGCATTCCACCAACAATGTAGGAGGGATCCCCTTTCTCCACATCCTCTCCAACAATTGTTGTTCTTGCCTTGTCTATTTTTGCCATTCTAACTGGCGAAGGTGGTATCTCAGTGTGGTTTTGATTTGAATTTCCTTGATGGCTAATGATTTTTGAACATTTTTTCATGTGTCTGTTAGCCATTTGTATGTCTTCATTGGAAAAGTGTCTGTTCATATCTTCTGCCCATTTTTGATTTGTTTATTTCTTTCTCGGTATTGAGTTTGAGAAGTTCTTTGTAGATCTTGGATACCAGTCCTTTATCTGTAGAGTCATTTGCAAATATATTCTCCCATTCCGTGGGCTGCCTCTTAGTTTTTCTGACTGTTTCCTTGGCTGTGCAGAAACTTTTAATCTTGATGAAGTCCCATAAATTCATTTTTATCTTTTGTTTCTCTTGCCTTTGAGGGATGTGTCATGAAAAAGGTTGCTTTTGGCCGATGTGTAGAGGTTGCTGCCTATGTTCTCCTCTAGAATTTTGATGGATTCCTGTCTCACATCGAGGTCTTTCATCCATTTGGAGTTTATTTTTGTGTATGGTGTGAGAGAGTGGTCAAGTTTCATTCTTTTGCATGTAGCTCTCCAATTTTAACAGCACCATTTATTGAAGAGGCTGTCTTTTTCCCACGGATGTTTTTCCTACTTTATCAAATATTAGCTGCCCGAAGAGCCGAGGGTCCATTTCTGGGCTCTCTATTCTGTTCCATTGGTCTATGTGTCTGTTTTTGTGCCAGTACCATGCTGTCTTTGTGATCACAGCTTTGTAGTACAGCTCGAAATCCGGCATTGTGATGACCCCAGCTTTGTTTTTCCTTTTCAACAGTTCCTTGGAGATTCGGGGCCTTTTCTGTTTCCATACAAATTTAAGGACTATTTGTTCCAGTTCTTTGAAAAATGTCCTCGGTATTTTGATCGGGATAGCATTGAAAGTGTAGATTGCTCTGGGTAGCATGGACATTTTAACTATGTTAATTCTTCCGATCCATGAGCATGGAATATATTTCCATCGTTTTATGTCTTCCTCAATGTCTTTCAAGAGTGATTTATAGTTTCTAGAATATAGGTCCTTTACGTCTCTGGTTAAGTTAATTCCAAGGTAACGTATGGTTTTTGGTGCTATTGTAAATGGGATGGATTCCCTAATTTCTCTCTCTTCGGTCTCGTTATTCATGTATAGAAATGCAACTGATTTCTGAGCATAGATTTTGTATCCCGCCACATTACTGAATTGCTCTATAACTTCTAATAGTTTGGGAGTGGCTTCTTTTGGGTTTTCCATATAGAGTATCATGTCATCTGCGAAGAGGGACATTTTGACTTCTTTTTTGCCGATTTGAATACCTTTGATCCCTTTTTGTCCTCTGATTGCTGTTGCAAGGACTTCTAGTACTATGTTGAATAATAGTGGCGAGAGTGGGCATCCTTGTCGAGTTCCTGATCTTAAGGGAAAGGCTTCCAGCTTTTCCCCATTGAGAATAATATTTGCAGTAGGCTTTTCATAGATGGCTTTTATGAGATTGAGAAATGTACCCTCTATTCCTACACTCTGAAGGGTTTTAATCAGGAAAGGATGCTGTATTTTGTCAAATGCTTTTCGGCATCAATTGAGAGGATCATATGGTTCCTGAGTCTTTTCTTGTTGATATGATGTATCACGCTGATTGATTTGCGAATATTGAACCACGCTTGCATCCCAGGTATGAATCCCACTTGATCGTGATGGATAATCCTTTTAATGTACTGTTGGATTCTATTAGCAAGTATCTTGTTGAGGATTTTGGCGTCCATATTCATTAGGGAAATTGGTCTGTAATTCTCCTTTTTGAGGGGGTCTTTGCCTGGTTTGGGGATCAAGGTAATATTGGCCTCATAGAATGAGTTTGGTAGCTTTCCTTCTGTTTCTATTTTTGAAATAGCTTTAGAGAATAGGTATTATTTCTTCTTTGAATGTTTGGTAGAATTCCCCAGGAAAACCGTCTGGGCCTGAGTTTTGTTATTTGGAAGGTTGTTTATCACTGACTCAATTTCTTCATAATTAATTGGCCTGTTTAAGAAATCAATTTCTCTTCCTGTTTCAATCTTGTAGTTTATAGGTTTCCAGGTAGGATTCCATCTCTTCCAGATTGCTTAGTTTATTGGCATATAGCTGTTGATAAAATTTCTAATAATCCTTCCAATTTCAATGGTGTTCGTCGTGACCTCTCCTTTTTCATTCGTAATTTTAATAATCTGGGTCCTTTCTCTTTTCTTTTGGATAAGTCTTGCCAGTGGTCTGTCAATTTTATTGATTCTCTCCAAGAACCAGCTTCTAGTCCTGTTGATCTGCTCTACTGTACTTCTGGTTTCTGCTTGATTGATTTCAGCTCTAATTTTGGTCAACTGCTTCCTCGTGCGTGGATTAGGCCTGTCCCTCTGTTGCTGTTCCAGCTTCTTGAGATGAGAATATAAAAACTGCATTTTAGATTTTTCTATTCTTTTGAGTGAGGCTTGGATGGCTATGTATTTCCCCTTAGGACTGCCTGTGCAGTATCCCATAGGTTTTTGGACTGTTGTATTTTCATTCTCATTGGTCTCCATAAATTGTTTAATTTGATTTTTGATTTCCTGGTTTATCGAGTCATTCCTGAGCAGGATGGTTCTTAGTCTCCAAGTGTTTGAGTTTCTTCCAAATTTTTCCTTGTGGTTGAGTTCCAATTTCAGAGCGTTGTGGTCTGAGAATATGCAGGGGATAATTTCAATCTTTTGGTATGGTTGAGACCTGTTTTGTGTCCCAGAACATGGTCTATTCTTGAGAATGTTCCATGGGCATTAGAATAGAATGAGTATTCTTTGGTTCTGGGGTGTAGTGTTCTATATATATCTATGAGGTCCAACTCATCGAGTATGGCATTCAAAGCCTTTGATTCTTTGCTTAGTTTTTGCCAGGGTGTTCTGTCTATTTCTGAGAGTGGAGTGTTGAGGTCCCCTACTATTAATGTATTTTTATTTATATGTCTCTTTATTCTGGTTAAGAGTTGGCTTGTGTATCTTGCTGCTCCCCTGTTGGGGGCATATATATTTATAATTGTCATATCCACTTGTTGAATACTTCCTTTAAGAATAATATAGTGCCCTTCTGCATCTCTAACTATAGTCTGTAGTTTAAAATCCAATTTATCTGATATGAGAATTGCTACCCCAGCTTTCTTTTGAGGTCCATTTGCGTGAAAGATGGTACTCCATCCCCTTACTCTCAGTCTGAATGCATCTTTGGGTTCGAAATGAGTCTCTTGTAGACAGCAAATGGATGGGTCATTTCTTTTTATCCAATCTGCAACCCTGTGGCGCTTTATGGAGAAATAAGCCATTCACATTAAGACTGAGTACTGAGAGATATGATTTTAATGATGCCATGTTGCCAGTAAAGTCTTTGTTTGTATTGGCTGTGACTTTCTGTTCTGTATCACTCTTGGGGCCTTTTTACTTTTATAGAACCCCATATCTCCTGTAGGGCTGGTTTCGTGGTTACAAAATTGGTTAGTGACTGGCGATTCTGGAATGTCTTTATTTCTCCATCAATTCTGAATGACAGCCTTGCTGATAAAGGATCCTGGCTGCATGTTTTCTCTGAAGAGCTTTAAATATGCTCTCCACCCTTTCTCTCATTCAGGTCTGTGTAGACAGGTCTGACGAATTCTGATGCCTTTGCCTTGGTACATGAGAAATTTCTTTGCCCTGGCCGCTTTCAATACTGTATCCTTGGATCTAATATTTGCGATATGCACTATGACGTGACGTGGCATAGGTTTTTCGTGGTTGAGCTTGGGAGGGGTCCTCTCTGCCTCTTGGACATGAATGTTTGTTTCCCTCGCTAGATTAGGGAAGTTTTCAGCTACAATTTGTTCAAATATCTCTTCTAGACCTCTATTTTTCTCCACCCCCTCGGGGATGCCGATGATTCTAACATTGGATCGTTTCATTGAGTCAGTAATCTCCCGTAACCTACATTCGTGGGCTTGGATTTTTTTAAGAGCAGCTTCTATTTTCGTTTTTTCCTCTATTAACCCATCCTCCAATTCACTAACCCGTTCCTCTGCTTCTGTGACCCTGGCCGTCAGAGCTTCTAGTTTTTCCTGCATTTGGCTCATAGAATTTTTAATTTCTGTCAGATTCACTCTCATTTCTGTCCTTAGGGATTCTATATTCTCAGTAACCTTTTCGTTAATACTTTTTTCAATTCTACTCATCATTTTGACCATCGTTACTCTGAATTCCATTTCTGATAATTTGGTTACATCCATATCCATTATTTCTGTGGCAGAGGCCACAGACTCACTGTCTTTTCTTTGCTGGGGGTTGGGGGCTTCTCCTTCTTGTCATTCTGTTGAGGAGAGGTTATGAGGGGTTGTCAGAGCCCAAATATTGACTGGGTCCCAGGCGTGCCCCTTGTTTTATAGGGATCATAGGGATGTGGGCTTCTTCTTTAAAGATTTTATTTATTTATTTGAGAGAGAGAGACAGACAGTCAGCAAGAACGGGAACAGAAGCAGGGGAGTGGGAGAGGAAGAAGCAGGCTCCCAGCGGCCGAGCCCAATGAGGGACTCCTTTTCAGCCTGCCTTCTGTGTTCTGGGGGAGGGGCCTGCTGCGCCGATACTCAGGCAACGCTGTTTGGGTAGAGTCTCCTTTGCCAATGAGGATGGGGATGGAGGTATAGAGCCGGTATTTACAGGCTTTTGTTCTCTGGCGGTTTTCTAGCGGTCGCTATGCCTCTTCTGAGAGTCAGAGCAGCAGAGGCTGAATTGTCGCGTACAGAGGGATTGCGGCCTGTTTGCTCCACTGATGTTCTGCCACTTTAACTCTGTTACTGTGGTGATGCTCAACCCTGTAGCGTCCAGGGATGTGCGCCCCACACCCGGCGTCCCTGCCCTCACTTCAGACTGGCGCTTTGCCTTTGTGTTTCCTAGCGCCGCGGTCAGCCCGCCAGCCGCCCTGCGTCCCTCCGGATCTCGGTCTCAGATCTATGCCCGGTGAGCACACACCGGATTCCGAGTTCCGGTGGAGAAGCCTGGTTAGCGCGCACTGCCTCAGGGTCTCAGTCTGCTGTTTTCGCGGTGCCGACTGCGAGTCGCTCGTCTCCCCGTGCAGGTGGCCCGCCAGCCGCCAGCCACCCCTCACACACTCGCTCCGGGAGCTCCCGGTCTCAGTCTGGATCCCTTGAGCACACCGGGATTCCGGAGTTCCGCGAGATGCCTCGTGGCGCGCGCGTTCACGGCTCACCGGTCTCAGTCCGCTCTCTCGCAGGTGCCATCCATGAGTCCGCCCGCTCCCCCATGCAGGTGGCTGCCGCTTCCCAGGGCCCGAACGCGGCGACTCCCTCCCCCTTCCATTTATCTTCTAATATCTGTGTGTGGTTTCCCGGCTCCCCGCTTCATACCTCAATACTCAGCGTTGGAGATGTTCATTTGTAGAGATCCAGATGTATCTTCCTGCGTCTTAGGCTGATTCCGTGGATGTTCAGGCTGGTCTGGTACCTATCCAACTCGACTCAGGGGACCGGCTGAAAAAGGGGTCCCCTACTCCTCCGCCATCTTAACTCCTATTAAAATGTTTTTGTTTGAAGATTCCAAAAGTGTGGCAAAGTGTTTGTAGTTGGTCACTCTCTCTACCTTTGTAAATGTTTCTAAACATTCATCAGTAAAATGATTTTTAAAATGTAGTGGACACTTGTTTCCTATCTCATTATAGGTCTTCCACAATGAAGCCATTTCTAAGGCTCACTGCTGACGTCTCCAGTTCTTTCTGCTCAGTTCCTCTGGAATATTTACAATTGCTGCATAGTTGTTGCTTGTTGGCTTCTGCTATAAAGGAAAATAATCCTGGGGTGCCTGGGTGACTCAGTCGGTTAAGCATCTGTCTTTGGCTCATGTCATGATCCCAGGGTCCTGGGATTGAGCCCCAAAATGAGCCCCACATTGAGATCCCTGCTCAGTGGGGAGTCTGTTTCTTCTTCTGCCTCTCTTCCCCTGCCCTCCACCCCAGCTTGTGCTCTTTCCCTCACTCTCACTCTCTCTCTCTCAAATAAATAAAATCTTTAAAAAAAAAAAAGAAAGAAAAATAAAAGAAAATAATCATGATTCTCCATTTATCTCTGTGTTTGCTTTTACCCAGATTCCTTGATGAACCCCTCTTCCATGACTGTATACATCTATGTAAATATTAGTAAAGTTGTTACCCTTTGCCCTGTTATCAGAATCCTTGAAAAATTTCATCTACCTCATATTTTCAAGTACCATTTTTATGTAGGTGGTTCCCAGTTCTGTGCTTCCATACCTGTCCAACATCCTGAGGACCAGGACCAAATTTCCAAAGAGATGAGGACTGTAACACATATATGTCCATCACCACCAGAAACTGTGATCAAAACCAAACTTCTCTTATTCTCTAATAATTCCTTTTATTTTCCTTCTACCTATTCCGTATATTGTACACCTCATTTGTCCATGACTCATTCATCTCCCCTCTTCCATATTCACCACTTATCACTAAGTGCTGCTAATTTCCCTTCTTGACTCTCTAATGTCTCACATCAATAAGCGCATTGCCACAGCTATTTCAGAACTTGTTACTTCTCACCTAAGCTGCCGTCTTAATCTAACTGCCCTTTCCTCCTCTCTCACTTCTCTTCACTATCCAAGTGTTGTCAGAGCTATGAGAATATCTTATGATTTCCAAGGACTGGGTAGGATAAAGCTCAAACTCTAGTCTGGTCTACAAAATTCTGCAAAATCAGATTGATGTCCACTTTCTCATCATTTCTTCTCCTGCCCACTCTTTAAGCTCCTCCAATCATTAAGGCACTCAAGACTTTTTCTTAAAGTTATTATTTTAATCACCTTAGAAGTGATGAACTGAGAATTAGGGAATTTACATTGGTATCCCAAAGTTACATAATTTGCGCACTGAAATCAACCATCAGTGCAAGGTCTTCTGATGCCAAGTCCAAATCATAACTTATACTGAAGAAATCAGAATAATACAAATATTATTTTCCTCAAGATGAAAAGTGGAAATTAAGAAAAAAATAAGTAGAAATTATTTTCTGAAATTAAAAAAATAGTTAAATATAATCAAAGGTAACTTAAAAGAGTTAATATTTTATATGTTTATCAGCAACATAATATTGGGAGAACATATGCATAATTTACAATAACACATTTTTTGCACTAATAATAAGAGGAACCATTGTTCAACAGCTGAGGAGTTTTTATTTATTTATTTTTATATCTTTTAGAGAAAGAAAGCAAACTGGGGGAGAGGGGAGGGAGAGAAAGAACCTTAAGCAAGCTCCACTCCCAGCGTGAAGCCTCACACGAGGCTTGATCTCAAGACTCTGAGATCATGACTTGAGCCAAAATCAACAGTCAAACCTTTAATCAACTGAGCCACCCAAATGCTCCCAGCTGAGAAATTGTTAAAGTGTACATTTAACCCTTACAGTAAGGATTATTTTCTCCACTTTCACTAAGAGAATACATGCTAAGTGTCACACAAGAATTGTAAGAAGGAAACCAGGAATGAAATTCAGATATGTTGACTTAAAGTCCACTGTTCTCTTTAATAATTTCATGAGAATTACGAAAACCCCTGTCTCATCCATCTCTGGAGGATTTCTTCTTTGTAAGGAATATTTTAATTTAGAAATATTTAAGACATATATTTTGAATACATTTTTAAATAATATTATTTTAAAACAACTTGGCCAAATTAATGTAATCTGATGTAGCATTCAAAAAATTTGACCAATTCCCATGTTTTAAATATTTCTAGATTAAAGGAATTGAATACAGAAAGAATTATTTTGAACAACCACAGTCTGCTTACTCCAAATGCTGAGAAATGTAAATAAGAACATCAAGAACCAAAACATGATTTTCACTAAACATTGGTTGGTATGAATAGTGCCCCACAGAGTTGTTTCAGGGTAATTCATTTCATCTATAATGAGAAACAATGGGGTAAATTTTCAAGCACTGAAGACACATAAATGGCACTGCCAATTATCCAGTGCCATCACAATATGCTTCTTCCTTCTGACAAAATAGTGAGTGAAATTACAATAAGCACAGTCTAGAGATATACAGCAACTACCAAAGAAGTAGTTGCCTAATCTTCGTGATTATGTCCTCAGTGCACTCCTTTCAACAATTTCATTTGGATTTAGGCATTTTTTTCCCCTCTGTGCCTATGAATACTGTAAAAGAAAAATGGTGTGTTTCAGCCTCAAGGTATCTGTGTTTCATTGGTGGAAGTCTTTTCTTCAAAAACTTTTAGAAACCTTTGAACTACACTGTTCATGGTGCATCCTAGGCAGGCATCAAACTGAATCTCACTCGGCCTTTTCTGAAATCATGGATCTACATTGGTATATAGTTTGAGTATGGTTCGGAGGTCAATTGGTGGATTATAAAGAGACATTCCTGCGTCCAAAGATCTGAATCAAATTTAATTCCACACTTAACCACAACCACATTCATTTGGGATGCTTTTTTCTAAGGGAAAACCCCACATATTGTGACTCAATAACATAGTTTTGACTTCTGACAACAATCACATGTATTAGTTGTCTAGTGCAAATAGATATGGCTTTAAAAAAAATTGTTATGCCGTCCTAACTATCACAAGGACTAGTTGTGTAAGTTAAACCAGATTATGTCATATGTCTGAACCCGATGACAGTCTATCTGTGAAATGTGTGAGTTTGTGACTAACATAAATAAAATAAGATTCTCTTCTCATGGTTTCAAAGACATGGAGGTACATTCATTTTCATGCCTTTCTTCATTATACTCTATGATGTTAGATGTGTGTGAAAGACTTTCCAATGACTTATGATGACTATATTGCCTTATTGTGGTAAGTAGCTCTCTATCTAAATTTAATAGTGTGCCAAAAAACATTCACTGAACATTCACGAAATGCCACTAAGTGCTAAACAGTATGTTACGTGCTAAGAGTAGAAGAAAAATATAATACAGATTATGCCCTAAAAATGCTATAGAGAAAATAAAACATGAAAATATTTGCTACTGCTTGTGTGCTTACGATGCACTAGGCATGAACTGGTTCCACAGTTAGATGAATAGAGCAATTTGTATTCAAACCTAGATTTTACTGATTCTAAATTCTGGGTCTGGTCACTCATACTATATTACCACAAAGAGGAAAAGGATTTAGCAAATATTAATTTAGGATCTTTGAATTCCAAGCCCTGTTTAGTACCTTCCTTAATGCTTATAACCTACTGGTTTATCCCACCAAATTTCCTGAGCCAATCCTGATCAACACAGCTTATTTTAGGTCCCTGTTCCTTCCACTGGGTGACTAAGGAGCCACAAACTGTACATTGTGTCACAGGAAATCCTCATCAATGGCCTCTTAACTCACGGCCTGATAGGCCCTGATCACTTGCTTTGCGTATGCTAATCCCCTCCCCCAAGATAATGGAATTGACTCTGTAACCAGAGTTATCATCTGGAGTCTAGACAGTTTCTTATAATAAGGACCTATATGAAAAATAATCCTGTCAATAATCAGGCAGAAGATATTATATTACCCTTGAATTCGATGCCTAACCTTAGAATGCCAAAAGTTGTCCCAGATTTTGGTCTAATGACTATTTTTCTTAGGGCTGACCATAATGTTGGGCTTTTTCTTGGTCTCAGCCCCATCTGATCCTGAATTTCCACTGTTATCCTTCATCCAGCTGAGGGCCTGAAGAATGTCAGTATTATTTTCCTATTTAAGCATCTTGTCACTATTCATTTTATAGTAATTACATGAACCTGATAAGCAGACCATCAATCCAACATGTTTTGCTTCCATAAAATAAATGTATCTTGCTTATGTTAAATGAGTATAAGAAACTTTTGTAATTTTTATAATTTGTCTTTAGAGAATAAAATACAAATGACAGGCCTTTATTGAATAGGTTTTCTGGTTTTCTTGTACTTAGAATCAAAACAATGACTGTGATAACCATGCACTACAGATGCCAAGCTCTTTTGGCACAAGTGTCTTTTTCTTTCTCTCTGTCATCTATATGTTTTATATTTTTATGGGCAATACCATCTATTACTCCAGAATTAACTTGAAAATGTCTGTGTCACGAGGAAGCTAAAAACACCCCATGCTTTGCAGGGTGCCATGTTTTGATGACTTAATTAGCCTTGATCTCTAGGAACAAGTACATTTTAATTGATATGTAGATTTAATTGTTGTACAGATGCTACATTTGTAAAACCAATATTTTAAGTAAGTGTACGGTGGGTGTTCTGTATGCTCCTATTTGAGGAGAGAAACTGGCTTCTTTTAAATGTAAACACATTCAATTGATTTAAAGTGCAGCTATTCTTTGAAAAGTTTCCTACTCATATTATTATAATTTTGATGGAAATTATTAAAATTGATACAATTCCTCAGAGATTTTCTTTTAAAAAAGATATTTATTTTAAATATTATCAATTAGGTAATGGCTATATTCACCAAAATTCCATAATTAGGGGTAACAATACCAATCATAATAATAGGATTTTGGTAATAGTACCTCACATTGCAGAATATTAAAATTTGCAGAGTTCTGTAAAACATGGACCTTGTAACATAAGTTACTTAGATAAGAAGCTTATTTTTTATTTACTGATTTTATACCTATAGAATAATCCCAACCTCTCAGAACAGTTTCTTACCATTAAAATGAGAATAAACATATCTATTTTATTGGGTGGCTTAAAGCTTTATCTGAGTTAATATTTGTATTTGTTGACAACAAATGTTTAATATATATTAATTTGAATTAGAAGAGATTATAGCCACAAAGAAACTCTATGAGATCCCCAACCACCCAAGAAGCTCACTTGAAAAAGGAATGATTTTAGACATGGATATAATCATCTTAAGAAAGTAGTGTTAGTCAATTATTTCTTTAGTATTTTGAGAAAAAAATGGTGATACATACTTTGCTGGAATAACAGATAAAACAGGAGAATAAGGAAGAAAAGCACTTGGAAAGAATGAGAATGAGTTATGTCAATTTTCTAAAAAACAGATGTTTTCACTGTACTGAATAATCATCTTAAAAGATTTGACGATGTCAGTGTAGAAATGCAATTGATTTTTTAACATTAATTTTATATCTTGCAATGGTGATGAATTCATTTATTTATTTTTGTGAAGGCTCTAGGGTTTTCTGCATATAAGATTATATCATCTGCAAACAGAAGTAATTGTGCTTCTTGCTTTCTAATTTAGATATCTTCTATTTCCTTTTCTTGCCTAATTGCTTTGGCTAGGACTCACAGTACTATGTTGAATATAAGCAAAAATGGGTGTTTTTGCTTTGTGCCAAATCTTAGAGAAACATTTTTCATTTTAGCATTTAGTATGATGTTAGCTGTGGGCTTTGCATATAGGGTCTATATTGTACTAAGGTAAGCTCCTTCTATAACTAATAACATAAAAAGGTGTTTAATTTTGCCACATGTTTTTTCTGAAGCTATTGAGATGAGAATGTGATTTTTTTTATCCTGTTCTCTTAATGTGGTGTATCATATTGATTGATTTGTGTATGTTGAACCACTCTTACATCCAATGAACAAATACCACTTGGTCATGGTGTATACTCTTTTCAATGTACTGTCAAATTCAGTCTGTTGATACTTTGTTAGGGGTTTTGTATCTATGCTCATCAGGAGTAGTTTCTGTTTTTTTTTTTTTTTTGTCCCTTTGCTGGCTTGTGTATCAGGGTAACTCTGTCTCACAGAAAAACTTTCAAAGTGTTCCCTCTCCTATTTTTTGGAAGATTTAAAAAAGGGTTGCATTATCTGAAAAGGAAATAAAATAAATGAATGAATTTACAATTATGCCCAATAGAATAAACTACTCAGGAATAAAATTTACCAAGGAGGTAAAAAATTTATGCATTGAAAAATATAAAACACTGATGAAAGAAATTAAAGCAGACACAAATAAATGGAAAGACACCCTGTGTTCACAGATTGGAGTAATGCACATTGTTAAAATACCTCTTGAATTTAGAATGACTTTATTCAGTGATTTCATTCTGCTACTGTTCATTGATTTTTTCCTATTATTTCTCTCTTTAAATTTGTAATGACACCCATGGTCTTAAATTTTTATCCACTCAACATTTATTCCCATGTACTACACCTCTTATCCTCAACTCTCAGCTGAAGTTAATCTAATAAATTATCCAAGATTTCCTTCTTACAACACTCATTGGCCTTGTCTCATTTTTTATTTTAATCGTATGCTCTGTGACTTTATTCAATTGACCACTGGTTGATTTAATAATTCATGAATAGATATCATATTAATTTAAATATCAGAATATTCAAAATTAATATCAAATCCAGTCGAATATAATTCATTAATTGAACAAGTTATGCAAGAGAGAATAGATGAGCAAATGAATCCCCAATAGAAACTCACAGTGTATTTTTGAAACTCTTTGCTATGTATTTCTCTGGACTCCTTTGTTATTTCTAGTTTTCTCAATACCTCATGACCGCCTTTTTCACCTTAGCTGTGAACTTCACATTATCACTGTATAATTTTTTTGTCCCTTATATTACTTAATTCACCAACTTAAGTTTTTCAATGTCACCTCTGTGGTGAAGACTCCCAAAGCTGCTGCCGAGTCCTGGACTTTGTTGTTTTCCAGTTTCAAATCTCTAATTGTCTCCTAGGCAATCCCATTGGATATTCTCTTTTTCCCTCAAATATCTCTTAGCTAAACTGGATTGATTGATTTATTACACTGCCTTTAACTTTTTCGTATAGAACTGTGCACAACACCAAGGCTGACACTTGACAAAATAAAATTAGCAACACTTTTTTGTTATATACCCGGACTTCAAAGCTCAGTGCTCACCTCCTGCCAGCATCTGGGATCACTTTGTTCCTTACTATTAGCCAGGGGCAAACCCACAGAGTGTCATCACATGCTCCTGCCCCCATGCTTTTGACAGCACTTTATCTCCACTCCTCTCTTGCTTTTCCTGATAGGAAATACAAAGCTCTATAATTTCTCCCCATCACACGTAGCAGCAGTTGTCAGGACCGGCCACACAATAGAATTACCTTGGGAGATTTTAACAAATAATGGTACTTAGACTAGATCCCCAGATATTATTAATTTTTTTTAATAGTAAGAAGTAAGATTTGAGCATTTGAATTGTGATAAACTCCCTGGATAATTCTAACGTGTATCCAGACTTTCTAACCACTGAATTACAAGATAACATCTGGATTATTTTGTTTAATGACAAACATTGTCTAAATGCTGCTTCTTTTAGGCTCCAAACTCAGCTCCCCTTAGTACCTGGCACTTCAGCGGTATGGCATAGCACCTGTCATTCCTTGAATATATCATACAGCATATTTCGCAGTATTGAGGTGTTTCTCATCTTCTCACATTTTTCTTTTTCCAAATTATTCTTCAAATCTCAGCTCACACACTGCCTCTCCCAAGAAGCCTCCCTGGAACTGACATCGCTTCACCTCTGCCTCTACCCACACCTCTGTTCACTTATAATAAGAGAATAGAGAGTGACATCTTATTTCCTAAATTTTAGGGAGTTAGATTCATACAGTACTACAATCTCAGATTCCCTGTGGTCACTGATGAAGGAGTTGGGCTGCTTACCTGAAGACAGAGTGCAAAGTTTGTTAAGTCTTACCACACCAAGAGTCCAGAGTAATCATTGCTATTTTAGTATATTGATCCAAACTTTTGGCAAATATGTCCCATTATCTTCCCATTTATGGAGGTGGGAAGTGACAAAGAGGCAATGGGGAGAAAAGCTAAACCAATTCTGTATTAAAATAGAGCAGGAGCATTAGAATAGAGCAGAACATCCCTTTATGGAAAGGCGAAAATTATGTAACAAAAAATATCCTAATGGAATCAAGTTTTCCGTATCAGCTGCATCACTTGAGATTGAATTATTTAAGTTTTTATTATTAGATTTTGCAAAATTCCTTCCTCTGTTTCTTTTAGACTCTAAAACTTTCCAAAACACTCTATTTTATTCTTCATTATTCATTCACCCTTCCTCAAATTGTATGACAACTATCCATGAGTGCCTACTCTATATTAGATGGTAATGAATTTAAATTCATTAACTCTAGAAGATAGATAAACAAACCCACACTCAGAAAAGTGAGGGATATTTAATAATCACACTGTTAAAAATAAAATAACCTGATTAATATAATATAATATAATATAATATAATATAATATAATAAGTGTATCTTTACTATTTCTTCTAAGTGATAAAAATATTCTCAAGCCACTTAGAGTAAGAATGCCACTGTCAGTGTTTAGTAAAGCCTTAGGCATATGAAAGAGATTGGGTAATATTAAAAAACACAAGAACAAAACAAAACAATAACTACAAAAGGCAAAAAAATTCACAAATAAACTTACTCAAAAGTAGGCCTAGAGTAAAGGGATTGGCTATGCACTAAGAAGAAACTAATAAAAAGTAGAAAGTTATCAATACCATATTCTTTGAGCACTAGAAAGTTTGTGTGTGTGTGTGTGTATATATGTACTCACACATATACATACATACATATGTTGATTTATAAATGTATGAAACATAAATATATATGTATACAAACATATACACACATATATGAAACAGTATATACACACACACACTCATACAGATATAAATTAGAACAATGCCTAGAAAATATTAAGAGCTATACAAATATTAGTCATTGTATACAATCTCCCTAAGACCTGAGGAATTGATGAACTGGCATGTTAAAGAAGGATCCTAATGACTTTTCAGTAGAGAAGGACTACAAGGACACAGAATGGAAGAGAGAAATCCAATGAAAATAAAATTACAAGAGAAGAGTTTGAATATGACAGTAATTTGACTATGTAGGTAGAGGTAAAGTTGGAAAGAAATTGTGGATTTTTAGATATATTTTAAAGGAAAAGCCAATAAGACTTAACCATGAACTATATGCAGAGTATTAGACAAAAGAGAAATGCAAGGATAGTTCCAAGGATGAGAGTGATTGAAGTACAGATGATTAGTCTTTTCAGGGTTCCATTTCAAGGTGGCAATGTAGGAAGACTCTGAACTCACTTCTTCTGCAGAACACCCCAAACTACACCTATCAATAGAGTGATTCCTCCTGAAGAACTGAGGGCTGACTCAACAGCTACTGAACAATCAAAGATAGAAAGAATGGCCGGATAACAAGAAAGATGGATAATAAATGGAATCTCCACCCCCAATACTGCAAACAGCAATGGGGAGGGATAGTACTGAGGTACTGGGAATGGGTTGCTCTGTCCTTGGGCATAGAAAAATAGCAATAAAAAACACATGGTTTAAAAGAGCAACTAGTATATAAAGGAGACAACACTAGAACTCTGCCAAACACTAAAGGACTTGTGGGAAAGCTCTCCAGGTCAGAGGGACTGGAAAGTGACATGGTTTATATCCCCACCCCATCTTGAAAGACTGGGCCAGAGCAGAGTCCAGACAACCTGGCAGGCAGGTCTGGTAGTCTCTGGGCTTGTGACTTTAGTAAGCCCAAGGTCCAGAGACCCATACCAACCTTAGATCTACTGGTTACAGAAGAAAAGCCACATATTAGAGGGGCCAGGGATCTGCAGGAACACTCACTCCTCCTCCACCTCAAGGGTCTACTTTAGAGCTGGGTCTGACCACCATAAGGGACAGATTCAGACACCATAATTGGACAGTCCTGATTCCTTAAGGTCATTCATGACTCCATAACTGGTTGGTTTGGTCATCACAGGAAGTTTGTAACCTCAGCAATCTGGGGGTCCTGAAGCCCAGACCAGTCCTGGTCATGTTGGAGCACAGAAAAAAAAGCCACAGTTGAAAAAGGCCAAAGAACTGCAAGGACATTCTCTCCCACCTTGACCATAAAAGTCTAGATGTGTGAGCCTGGGTAGCTCAGTTGGTTAAGCCTATGCCTTCAACTCAGGTCATGATCCAGGGTCCTGGGATCGAGCCCTACATCGATGTCCCTGTTCAGTGGGGCATCTTCTTCTCCTTCTCCCTCTACTATTCCCCCCTCCACTCGTGCTCTGTCTCTCACTTTCTCTCAAATAAATAAATAAATCTTAAAAAAAAAAAAGTCCAGACTGCAGCAGAGTCCAGCATACAGTTAAATGGAGACCTCAGTGAACACAGAGTCCACAAGCCCACACCAGTCACCCTGTGATGCTGGGGCACAGAAAACAAGCTGCAGTTTTGTGGGTTTTTTCTTTTTTTTTTCCTTTAATTGTTACTGTTTGATTTTATTTATTTTTTTCCTTTTCAAATTTTATCTTCTTTTCTTTCTTTTTTTTTTGGTTTTGTTCTTTTCTGTCTTGTTCTCTTTTTTTATTATTTTTCTCTCCTTTTTTTCTTTTTCTTTTCTTTTATTATTTGTTAGTATTATTATTATTGTTTATTTATTTTCTCTGTA
This sequence comes from Ursus maritimus, assembly GCF_017311325.1. Taxonomy (NCBI): domain Eukaryota; kingdom Metazoa; phylum Chordata; class Mammalia; order Carnivora; family Ursidae; genus Ursus; species Ursus maritimus. The sequence goes on from NW_024424119.1 coordinate 6,132,161, forward strand.
AAAACCCATGATTTATAACCATAACTAGCATATACAGCCATAGCTCCTGCCAGCCAGCAAGTCTGCAAACATACACAATGGGCATAGGTATCACCATACACAAGATCACTTCCTCAACTTTAGGAGATGTAGCCATTTGCCTAATCCACAGAAACATAGAAAGTCAAGTAAAATGGGGAGACAGAGGAATATGCTTCAAAAGAAAGAACAAGGAAAAAATTCAGTAAAAAATTTAAATGAAACAGAGATAAGCAGAATTAAATGAAAACAGAGATAAAAAAATTAAATGAAACAGAGATAAGCCTGATAAAAAATTTAAAATAATGATCATAAAGATGGGCTGGAGAAAAGAATGGAAGAATTCAGTGAGACCTTCAATAGGACCTTCAAAGATTAAAAAGAACCAATCAGAGCTGAACAATACAATAACGAAAATAAACACACACACACACACATACACACACACGAGGTAATCAACAGCAGATTAGAGGATACAGAATGTATCAGTGATCTAGAAGACAGGGTAATGGAAAGCACACAGGCTGAACAGCAAAAAGAGAAAATAATTTTTAAAAAGTGAAAATAGATTAAGAGATTTCTTGGATAACATCAAGCAAACAAATTTTCACATTATAAGGGTCCTAGAAAAACAAGAGGGAGAAAAAGATGTAGAAAACTTATTAAAGAAATAATAACTGAAAACTTCTCTAACCTAAGGAAGAAAATAGACATCCAAGTCCAAGAAGCACAGAAGAGTTCCAAACAAGATAAACCCAAGGAGATCCACAGCACAGCACATAATAATTAAAACGCCAAAGGTTAGAAACCAAAGAGAGAATCCTAAAAGCAACAGGAGAGAAATAAAACGTTACGTACAAGGGAAAACTTAAATCACTATTAACTGATTTTTCACAGAACTTTTAGGCCAGAGAGAGTGGTTGATATATTCAAGGAAATATCCTACAACCAAGAATACTTTACCCAGCAAGGTTATCATCCTGATTTGAAGGAGAGTTAATGAGTTTCCCAAACAAAAGATAAAGGACTTTATCACCAATAACGAGGCTTACAAGAAATGTTAAAAGGACTTCTTTAAATAAATGACCATAATTAGAAATGAGAAAAATACAAACAAAAATTGTAAAATATGATAACAAATAAAATGTGGAGAAGGAAGTTAAAAGGGAAGATAAGGGGTAAAAGAATTTTTTTTTTAGAATTGTTTGAGCTTAAATGACCATCAAATTAACAGGGACTGCTATTTACTTAAGATGTTATATATGAACCTCAGAGTAACCACAAACCAAAAACCTATGATACATACACAAAAAATAAAGGGAAAGAAAGTCAAACAAAACACTATAGATACTCATCAATCACAAAGAAAGAGAGCAAGAGAAGAAGAAATAAATAAAGAACTATAAAAACAACCAGAAAATAAATTTTTAAAATGGCAATAAGTATATATCTATCAACAATTACTTTAAATGTAAATGGCTCAAATGCACCAATCAAAAACACAGAGTAGTCGAATGAATAAAACAAACCAGCCAACCTCCCCCACACCATTATAACAAGGAATAGGTCAATAAAGAAATTGAAAGAGAAATTATTTAAAAGGGGGGGCACCTGGGTGACTCAGATGGTTAAGCATCTGCCCTTGCCTCAGGTCATGATCTCAGGGTCCTGGGATTGAGACCCACATCGGCCTCCCTGCTCAGCCAGGAGTCTGCTTCTGTCTCCTCACTCCTGCTCTCCCTGTCTCTCTCACTCTCACTCTCTCTCTCTCAAATAAATAAATAAACAAAATCTTAAAAAACAAAACATAGAGACAAATGAACATGAAAAAACAACGATCTAAAATCTCTGGGACACAGTGGAAGGAGTTATTAAGAAGGAAGTATATAGCAATACAGGCCAACCTCAAAAAACAAGGAAAAAACTCAAAACAATCTTACCTTATCTCTAAAGGAACTGAAAAAAGAAGTACAAACAAAGCCCAAAGTGAATAGAAGAAAGGTAATAATGAATATCAGAGCAGAAATAAATGAAGTAGAGACAAAAAAAGAATAGAAAAATCAATGAAACCAAGAGATGTTTCTTTAAAGAGCTAATAAATAAATAAGTAAATAAATAAATAGTAAATAAATAAACAAACAATAACAAACTCTTAACCAGATTTATCAAGAAAAAGAGAATGGACCCAAAAAAGGGAAACAAGAGAGAAGTAAGAACTGATACCACAGAAATACAAATGATTATAAGAGAATATTAAGAAAAATTATAAGGCAACAAATTGGACAACCTGGAAGAAATGGATAAATTCCTAGAAACATATAATCATTCAAAACTGAACTAAAAAGAAAAAGAAAATCTGAATAGACCAATTACAAGTAACAGAATTGAATCAGTAATCAAAAAACTATTTTAAAAATTCCAGAACAAAATGGATTCACAAGTGAATTCTAGCAGACATTTAAAGAAGAGTTCATTCATACCCTCCTCAAACTCTTTGAAAAAAATAGAAGAGGAAGGAAAGCTGCGAAATACTTTCTACAAGGCCAGCATTACCCTGCTACCACAATCAGACAAAAACAGCACACAAGAAAGAAAACCACATGGGAGCCTGGGTGGCTAAGCTGGTTATGCATCTGCTTTCGGCTCAGGTCATGATCGTGGAGTCTGAGGATCCGGCCCCATGTCAGGCTCCCTGCTTCTCCCTCTCCCTACCCTGGTCTCATGCTCTCTCTTGCTCTCTCTCTCCCTCAAGTAAATAAATAAAATCCTTTAAAAAAGTAAAAGAAAACTACAAGCCAGTATCCCTGAAGAACACAATGCAAAAGTCCTCAACAAAATATTAGCAAAGCACATACAACAATACATTATGAGACTACTCACCACAATCTGGTGGGATTTATTCCTAGGATCCAATGATGGTCCAATATTTGCAAGTCAATGTGATAAACCACATCAATAAAATGAATGATAAAAATCAGATGATCATTCAAGAAAAGTATTTGAAAAGATTCAACAACCATTCCTGATATAAACTCAATAAAATGGGTTTAGAAGGAATATACCTCAACATAATAAATATCATATATGAAAAACCCACAGCTAACATCACCCTCAATGGTAAAAAACAGAATTTTCTCTCTAAGGTCAGGATCAAGACATAGAAGAAGAGTCCTCTTTTACTCAACATGGTCATAGAAGTAATAGTCACAGAAATCAGCCAAGAAAAATAAATAAAAGGCATTCATATTAGTAAAGAAGTTAAATTGTCACTATTCACAGATGACATGAACTATACACTGAGAAATCCTAAACAATTCCACCAAAGCAATCCTGAGAAAGAAGAACAAAGCTGGAGATATCACAATTCGGGATTTCAAGTTCTACTAAGCTGTAGTAATCAAACGAGTATAGGACTGGCACAAGAATAGGCACATATACCAATGGAACAGGATAGAGACCCCAGAAATAAACCTATATATATAGATAGATAGATATCATCTATCTATCTATATAGTCAATTAATCTGTAACAAAGGAAGCAAGACTATAAACTAGGGAACCATCAACAAAACAAAAAGACAACCTGAATGGGAGAAGATGTTTGCAAATTATATATCTGATAAGGGGTTAATATCCAAAATATATAAAGAACTCATACAACTTAACATCAAACGAACAATCTGATTTAAAAATGGACAGAGGACATGAACAGATATTTTCCAAGGAGACACATTGGCCAAGAGACATGAAAAGATGCTCAACATCATTAATCATCAAGGAAAAGCAAAGCAAAACCATGATGAGATATCCTTTTACACCTGTCAGAATGGCTAAAATCAAGAAGATAAGAAGTAACACGTGTTTGCAAGGATGTAGAGAAAAGTAACCCTTGTGCACTCTTGGTGGGAGTGTAAATTGGTGCAGCCACTGTGGAAAACAGTATGGTGGTCCTCAAAAATTTTAAAATAGAAATATCATACAATCCAACAATTCCACTACTGTGTATTTACCCAAGGGAAAAAAAATACTACCTCAAAAAGATATATGCATCCTTATTTTTATTGCAGTATCATTTACAATAGCCAAGACATGGAAGCAACTAAATGTCTATCAGTAAATGAATGGATAAGGTACATATACACAGTGGAACATTACAGAGCCATAAAGAAAGAAGAAATCATGCTATTTGAGACAACACGGATAGACTTAGATGGTATTAGGCTAGGTGAAATGAATCAGACTGAGAAAGACAAATACCCTATGATTCTACTCATAAATGGAATCTTAAAAAAAATGAATAAACAAGCAAAAAGCAGAATCAGAACTATAAATACAGAGAACAAACTAATGGTTGTCAGAGGAGAGAGGTTGTCAGAGGGGTGGGGAGTTGGCCAAAATGGGTGAAGGGAAGAGGAAGATATAGGCCTCCAGTTATGGAATAAGTAAATCATGGGAATACAAATCAGAGCATAAGAAATACAGTCAATGACATTGTAATAGCAATGTAATGGAATAGATGGTAGCTGTACTTGTGAATATAGCATAAATGCATAAACTTGTCAAATTACTAAGTTGTATACCTGAAATTAATGTAACATTGTGACACTATACTCAGAAAAGAAAGAAGAAAGAAAGAAAGAAAGAAAGAAAGAAAGAAAGAAAGAAAGAAAGAGAAAGAGAGAGAGAAAGAAAAGGAAGGAAGGAAGGAAGGAAGGAAGGAAGGAAGGAAGGAAGGAAG
>NW_024424119.1:6136925-6142183 GCF_017311325.1 Ursus maritimus
AAGGAAGGAAGGAAGGAAGGAAGGAAGGAAGGAAGGAAGGAAGGAAGAGAGGGAGGGAGGGAGGGAGGGAGGGAGGAAGGAAGGAAGGAAGGGAAGAAGGAAGGAAAGAAGGAAGGAAGGAGGAGGGAGGGAGGAAGTGAGGAAGGAGCCACATTTAGATGAAGAAAAAATTTGCATCCTGCTATAAAGAGAAAAAAGGTGCATCAATGAGATCATATTTTTGGGGGGCCTTCTAAATCATTATTGAGCAAGTGTTTTATAGAACATAAGCATGAAATATATTTATATTTTTTTTCATTTATTTCTCTTAAACAAATTTATCTTCTTCTAACCTCCACAGTTGGTGACTGATGATAAATACAACTTCAGCTGCTTATAAAGTTTCCAATGTGTGCGCATGGGAGTTTATAAGGAGCTAGAAAAAGGGGAGGGGCCATATCTTTTGTCAATTCCAGTCATTATTATTGTCATTACCAATACTCATTCTATGACTCTACATTGTCTCTGTGTAATAATCCACTGATATATTTCAAGAACTGTGGGACAGGTCTCTTACAGAGATCTATTCTACACACCATAAACTCACATAACTTTTGAGGAAATGTTCTGGGAATGTTCCATATATTCTGCCACACGCAGAAGCCCCCCAGACCATCAAACATCTTAGTCTTTAGAAATATCAAACCAGTTAAGGTGGTTTGTTTACTTGACATTTTCCTCAACAACAACAAAAGCCCACTGAGTGAAGATTGTTATCCAGGTACTTGAAAATTTCTGATATTTTTATTCGAAAATACATAGGCCAATAAATGCCACCCCTATTTCTTCTGACATCATGCAATGAACTAAAACTTAGAACTGATCTTAATTACTTCCTTAAAAATGGATTAGAAAATACCAATAGTGGAGGAAAAAAAAGAAATCTCAAATTGCTGTTTCCATAAATTATCCTAATGTAGAATTTAATTTTTGATAGCTGTGGAAATTGAGAGAAGGTATTCAAGGGAACATTGCTAACGCATTACTTTTTTTTTTTTTTTTAAGATTTTATTCATCTATTTGACAGAGAGAGAGACAGCCAGCGAGAGAGGGAACACAGGCACGGGGAGTGGGAGAGGAAGAAGCAGGCTCCCAACGGAGGAACCTGATGTGGGGCTCAATCCCAGGACTCCGGGATCAGCCCTGAGCCAAAGGCAGATGCCCAACGACTGAGCCACCCAGGCGCCCCTGCTAACGCATTACTAAAATACTAAGGAGGAAAAATCATTTTTTATCTAGCAATTAAGCCTGACTTGTTCTAAAAGCAAAAGCAGCTCTGCAACTCTGAGATCTTTGGTTTTTATCTACCTTTGCATGTAATATTAAAAATAATTCCCAGGCCAGTGATGGAATTCAGGGTATATATATTTTTTTCTTCTGTCAGTCATTTCCATTAGAGGTTTATTATATATGGAAGAAGAATGACAGCATCATGGAAACAGTTAAAAAGGCTGAAGATAGTCATAGACAAATAGAATAGAAATCATAGAGAATGTTACTATTAACCGTGGACTTCTGGGTAGCTACGTCTGATAAAAATAACTCCATCACAATTAAATTCAGAAAGATACTACAGATTCACAATAACAGCATTATGCAAACTACATTTCACACTTCAAATGTCCTACAATTTCTAATAATGAAGGTTTTTAAGATATCATTTTCTCATTTTTAAAAATTTTCAATTGTTAGCAATTTTTACATTTGATTTTTACCTCCATGTACCATATATTTACCTCCATGTATCATATATGCTCCTTAGCTAGATGAGAAAATAATAAAATGTTACCTATTTTTTTAAATAGTTACATTAAGTTAGACTCGTATAAGATGCAATAGTTAATTAGGAAAAAAAGACAAAGCCCTGGTGGTTGTTTTTCCCCCTTTCTTTGTTCCAGGAACCACTTGACAAGTCAGCCAACACGTTAACCTTTATTCTCCCTCCCAGAGTCTCTAGTAATAGAGCAAATGTGATGCTTCCTATCAAAGATGAACAATGTGTCTGTGGGCTAAGGGGTTTGAACTTCACCTTCACCTTGATTAGTCTTGACTGTTTGGATCCACGCATGAGTTTACAAAGCATGTACAATCTTAAGCACTTTTCTTTCTGAGAGGCAGTAAAATAAGGGAGGTGAAGAGAACATTGTATGTGTGTGTATATGTATAATGAGTCAAGAGCTATTCAAAACTATTTTTAAAATCTCATGTAATCATTATAAAAATACCACAAGTGGAAGTTCCAGAAGACCCTTAGGAAAACTTTGTTATTTGCAACATAATAATCCTTACCTCACCTTTAAAAAATTAGATTGTAGTGATTTATTCTCCATTTTCCCCTTAGATCCATGTTCCATCTTTCTTGATCCTGTAATATCCTTCGGCAGACTGTCTATGGAACACAGTATTCAGGCTCCATTGTCATGTGACTTTCCCTTGGGTTTGGCCAATTGGAGGTGCTGGCAGAAGATCAAAGATGAGGAAAGAGCACACCTAGGATATATGTTTATCCCATCTTTCTATCTGTGAAGTGGTTCTGACAGAGGTTTGCCCATCTGTGAGAACAGATTCTGTGTGGGAGCTCCCCTTGTGTGATCCCTGAACTTAGCCAGGCTTCAATTCCACACTTAAAAACGCACAACCTCAGCTTTAGATATGCTGTTGTGAACATCAGGGTGCCTTGATATCCTTAGCTGATTCCAATCACCTAGCCCATACATCTATCAATAGTCCCTTTATTATGAAAATCTCTTAAAAATCACACTTCAGGGGCGCCTGGGTGGCACAGCAGCTAAGCGTCTGCCTTCGGCTCAGGGCGTGATCCCGGCGTTAAGGGATCGAGTCCCACATCAGGCTCCTCCGCTATGAGCCTGCTTCTTCCTCTCCCACTCCCCTGCTTGTGTTCCCTCTCTCGCTGGCTGTCTCTCTCTCTGTCGAATAAATAAATAAAATCTTTAAAAAAAAAATCACACTTCAATAAACTGTCCTATTTTTCAGGGAACTAGACTGACAATGTCATTACAAAGCTCTGAGGTTTCACCCCAAAAGAAAATATACTCAAGTTATAAAAAAGGAATAAATATGAATTATTCTAAACAGAAAGTCAACAAAGGAACATCTGTATGTTTCCAGTTCCTCTATCCAAAGAAATTATATGTGTTGACTACACTGTGGTACTTCTACTAAAAAAAAAAAAAAAAAAAAAAAAAAAAAAAGGAAGCTACCTTTCAATTGCCCAAGTGAAAAAAGAAAAAAATATATATAACCAGACATTATCACTGTCAACATTTTAGATAAGTGATTTCAAATTGTAGGTTGTAATCTTTAGTGCATCATTAAATCCAAGTAATCAGTCAGGACCAGCAATTTTTTTAAAGTTACAATAGGTTAGACAAGTCAGGGATTTAAGTAGAATAGAATATAAATAATCACAATACTTCGAACATAGAAAGGATATTTCTCATGAATCTTGATTTATTAAAAACACGTATGTGTTTATGAATTTGTCTCAACACAAAATAGTTTTCACCATGACTTACACTTTTAAAAGCTTAAAAATTTCTATTATAAAATAGAGATCTGATCCTTCCTTCTTTTGGAAGTATTTATAGGGTTGTGTCCTCAGAAATTGGCTCGGAATGGACTACGATATATCTATGCCTTCTAAGATTGAAGGAGCCATCACACTTCAGGATTTTGACACAAAATAAAGAAAACAGCTGAGGGTTTGGAGAGCAGTTTGAGAAAGAGCACATTTTTACTTAATATATCTTGTGTAGAATATAAAAAAAGGTTTTGTTTAACCACAAAGTTCTGAATCTCTTGCTCACGGCTTAATGGAAAAATGTACATGCATATATATTTGTACATATATTCCTTTCATAAACAGCGCACAGGAGATTTAAGACTTGGCAAATAGAAAATTCCTCAGATCACATGCGAGAATTACCTTTAAAAAAAGAGGAAATATTATTTATGTTTGAGAGAAGAGGGAATTTAGACTTAGTTGGAAAAAGTAATTTACACCGAAACAAAGCCGACTTGAATGGCGTTGCCCTTTAAGTGAAGGTATAATCTAATGATTTGTAGGATAAGCCTGGAGACAGACTTCTTTGCTATGGTTAACTAGGTGATCTTGTATGTGTTTTTAATCTCAATTCCTCAGCTTTTCTTTGTCGGGTTTGGCCAGAAAACCCTGAGATGGGGAATGAAAAGATTACTCCCAACACCTTAGAAGGAGAAAGAAGAGGCCTGGGGACCAGACGCTCTACTGGCAAAAGCCTTCGAGCCTAGTTTTGTCTCCGCGGTTATTGGAGTTTTATCAATACACCAAACGCAAGCACAAAACAAGAAGGACAGTGTAACTTTAATGATCAGGACAATAATATATGGGGCTGTAGGTGATAAGGGCAACAGTGCTCGTGATGTTCATGCAAGGCAAGGAGGTCGTGAAGTACGCGACCATCCCAGGTGCCTGTTTTTCTTCAAAATTTAAACACTTACTCCCTAGATGAGAAACTTGAGCGCAGTGAGAATCTGGCCACTTCAGCCAAGAGGCTCCAAAGGAGGCCCAGTGTTCCAGGCATTCCTCCTCTGCTTTTCAATTAGTCTCCTCCAAGGAGGCATATGCAAGTCAGATTTTGTCTATCCAGACACTATGAATCCCCACATTTCTTCTTCAAACGGAGACAATAAAATTATCTACCACTTAAGATTGTTTAGAAAATTATGTAAATTAAACAACTGCTTAGTGCCTGTCATGTCACAAGTACCTCATAAAGGCTAGCATCCACTCTTTCTAATTTCTCTGTTAACTTTTACTCAGAATCTCCATTTCCTGGTTCTTTCCTCTAGTATATCACAATGGTGCATAATGATTAAAATACCCATATCTTTTATGTAGGACCATGTTAAGCTTATATATATTATCTTTTATTTCTTGCATATTTGAAAGATTAAAAAGATTATCTTCTGATTTTCCAGCAACAATCCCATATTCCATATAACATATAGATTAATATATATTACAGAGCATATAAATAATATAACACATAGCTTATAGTGTTTTTCTTTCTAATTTGAAAATCTTTGTGATGAGAGAAGTGTAATATCAAATTCGTACAACAGTATCAGGGAATATGGTATTTCCTATAACTAAATTATTCAAATAATTTTAAATTGTTCAATTACCTTCGACGGGAACCTTTAGAAGAGTGTATATA
>NW_024424119.1:6142196-6223475 GCF_017311325.1 Ursus maritimus
CAGACAGTGTGATGTGGTTCAAATAGCACTGTATTACATATTGGACCTGATTTCAGTTCTTTTTCCTTTTTTAAGATTTAATTTATATGGGAGAGAGAGGGAGAGAGAGAAAGAGAGAGCACGAACGGGGGAAGGGCAGAAGGAGAAACAAACTCCCCACTGAGCCGGAGTCTGGGAGACCTCGATGCTGGGCTCATTCCGAGCCATCCAGGTGCCCCCTGATTTCAGTTCTAACATAGAAACTTACAGTGTCTTTCTGGTAAGTTCCTTAACTGTACTGGACTTTGATTTATTCATCTGTAGAATGACATCTTAGAATCACATAATATCTAAGGTACTTTTCTATAATTCTCTGATTTAGTATAATCATTATGAATATAATTTACTGGCACTATTCCAATGCATTAATTCTCTTAGGGACTGTTTGGAAGAGTAGTGTGCTACTTCCCTCACAGTAAAAATCGCCAGTCTTTAGTCTTCTCTGATTCTATGGAATAAAACTTTTCTTTCACAATGGTATAAATATGCTCTACTGCTTTTCACTATTTCAGTGCTGTTGCATTTAATTTCATCAAACTAAAATACGGTGCAGTGATTAAGAGTGTTAATATAATTTCTTTTACTTATTACTTACAAAACCTTAGGTAATTTACTTGAATCTCTTAAATCTTAGTTTTCTTATTTGTACAAAAGAGACATTAATAACAGTACTTATTTCACATTGGGAAAAATAAAATAATTTATTTATTCAGCAAGTCATTGACTGAGTTCTTGCTACAGACAAGCATTATTCTATGTGCTCCTGGGTGGCAGTATGCATGTGAAGGGGTTTGGGACAGGTTGCCCCAAAATATGCTACCTTTGTCTGTGGGGTAGATTGAACTGAAGGCAATCGAGACCCTGCAGCCTCAAGGGAAACTTTTGCCCCTCCCTTAACTACATACACAAATCTAAATTGGGGGCCTTTCGCAGATTTTTATCAGAGATAATTTTATCTGAGTGACCCATCTGGATGGCTAAGCAAACATCTACTTGCCAAAAAAAAAAAAAAAGCTCTTATTCTTATTTTCCTGTAAATTGAGTTCCTTCCCTTTGAAGTCTTAGACCCCTTACCCTTTTCTCCTTAGTTCCAGGTGACCTGTATACTTCATTTTTCCCATCTTTGGAATTTCATGTCAGTGTGGTTTCCCCATAAATAAGAAATTAAATTTGATTTTCCCTGTTAGTTGTCTCAGGTCAATTTGTTTTCTTAGTCCAGCTAGAGAGACCCTGAAAGGGGCAGAAAATTCTTCCTCTCAGACACATGACAACCAATGCCCTCATGGATCCTGCTCTTAGAAAGAGATGCAAACAACAAGCAAGCAAATTGATATAATGTCAGAGGATAGTAACTAAGGTAAAAAAAATAATAAAGTGGGGTAAATATTTAGAAAGTGATGGACAGGGGCACTGTGGTGGCTCAGTCAATTACGTATCTGACTCTTGGTTTCAGCTCAGGTCATGACCTCAGGGTCTGAGATCAAGCCTCGAATGGGGCTCCGTGCTTAGTGAGGAGTCTGCTTGGGATTTGCTCTCTCCCTCTCCCTCTACTCCTCCCCCCACCCACTCTCTCTCTCTTAAATAAATAAATAAATCTGAAAGAAAAAAGAAAGAAGAAAGAAAGAAAGAAAGAAAGAAAGAAAGAAAGAAAGAGAAAGAAAGAAAAAGAAAGAAAGAAATGTAAGGGTGTGATGGGAGATATTTTGACTGGATAGTTAACACCAACAGATACAAGAAATACCCCAAAAATCTCAATTACTTGACATTGTTTAAATTTACATCCTGCTTATATCTTGGTCCAGTTTGGGTCAGACTGCCTCACAGACAGCTCTGTATTAAGTGAGACTGATATTCAGGTTCTGTTCATATTGAGGCATCATCCTACCATTGTTTTTGCAGTTGGGGAAGGGAGGGAAGGAAAAATCATGGAAGTTTTTTCAGCCAGCCTGATATATAGCATGCCTCGTATTTGTCAGGACCCAGTCACACGACCTAAACTTAATTATGAAAGAGAGTGTGAAATGTAGCCTTTTTTGATACCCATAGCAAAGGAAGTAAACCCAGATTTGATGGACACTCTGAGAGAGACTTTTAGCCCCTCCTAGTGGAGTTATGCTGTGGAGTACAGGCTTTTCTGAGTAGGAGGCATTGTGATAGAAATATCCTGCTTCCAGCTTTGCCAGTTAAGGGGAGCAGAACTTGGTACCCCAAAATGGCATAAGGATTATCTTTGGCATAAGGATTATCTTAACCTGATTATTTTCAAGAAACTGTATACACAGAGAACGCTCTGCAAACCAAGTATTAGTTATCATTTTGTAAGAGAAATTTAATTCTATAAGGAAAATCTCTATTTGTAAGGGTATCTCCCTCTAGTTACCTGGAAGAGGAGGATGAGTAAATCTAGTAATTTATCAGTGGAGAAGGCATGGACTTACATATGCATAAGAACCATGCCCTCATTTACCGTGCTTTGCCCAATAACCTCCCATAGCTGGTTACCCAACATCTTCTTCTGTCTTTAGCTAAACACGTTCCTTAAGATGTCACTTGGGCCATTTCAGGGAGTCAGCTTTTCTGAATATCTCCCATATATACAGGAGATATACATGTTATTAAATTTCTGTTTCTTTTTCTCTTGTTAATCTGTCTTTTTACAGGGATTGATCTCAGCCAAGAAACTAGAAGCATATAGGAAAAATAATTGTTTCTCCTCTACATACTCAATAAAAAATTGTTTATGACAATTTTTATGACAATGCAACAATTCTTACTATTTGATCCCTAAGCCATGCATTCCTTTTTCCTGTATTCTAGAATGTTTTTAATTGTTTATGTATTTTTGAAACAATTTTTAAAATCAGTAAATTTTCATACTCAGTAATATCAGCAAATACCAACAAATAAAATAATTCATAGAATTACATTCACATTTCATTTTCAAAAAAGAAAAACAGTTTTCCAGAAATTAAAGGTGCATATCTATTTGAGTGCATACCACACTTAACACACACCCACACACAATGTGAGTTTAAGTGCACTTAAATTCAGGACTGTTTTTATCATTTTCTTTTCAATGGAATTACTCAACCAGAAAAGATCCACTGGTTTCCGAGGGAGAAATTTTGTAAGTAGAAGCCTATTGCTTAAAGTAATTCCCTATGGGACTACTACCATCTGGCAAAGAAATATGCACATCAAAGCAGAGAGAAAACAGCACCTCTTAAAAGTAATTTTCTCTAAGGGCTGCCTCCTGGTATCCTGCCAACAGTATTCTTTAAATCCTTACCTTCCTGCACAGTGAGAAGCTTCCAGATTAGGGGAGCCCTGGTTTGCACTTCTGATTCTGAATAAAATAAATAATAATATTTAGGGGAACCAAAATATAAACAAAGATTTTTAATTTTATGGCAGGCATATCACTGAGTCATTTCTTTTCCTTCATTAATCACAGATTGCTTCTGAAAATTTTGGGATATTGAGGCAACTCTAATTATTCACCCAGTGTAAAAAAACTCATGCTGATGGGTCTCAGAATATGTGTGATGCAAATTTACCTAGGTATAGAAGTGAAAATAACAGTGATAGAGAACCATAATACAGAGACAATAACGATAACTATACTAGTTGCTGTCATTTTGTATTTACTGTACGCCAGAAACCGTGAAAAATGTTTCTCAGGAGTTACTTACTTAAATGAGACAACAATTCTAAGATAGGTCTCATAACTAACTTCATTTTGCAGATATGAAAATTGAGACTCAAGACAAAATAATTTTTCCAAGAATGCCTAAGCAGTAGAGATATTTGACGCCACAATATTTGCTCTTCGTCCTTTGACCAATCATCTTTTATTCAAATAGATCTATGATGCATTCAAACATCTTTCATCTTAAACCACTTTGTATTTTCTCTGTTAACTGTACTTTCATTCTTTCCTTCATTTGGCCATATATGTTTTCACCAGGTCAACCTGCTTAAACTTCTATTGTTAATGAGTTTTCTTTGCTTAAAATTAAGTTTAATTTCTCCCTAGGGACTATCAAAAGAAATTCAATAACCCTTATGCATAGTGGCCAAGCCTTTCATAAAATTCCCCTCCTATATTTAAAACTCAGAAAAGACTGCATTTTGCTGAAAGAACAGGGTTTTTCAACATTCTCATGAGTGTAACTCATGCATCTTATATATACTGTAAGTTGCTAAAGTTTTCTAAGTATTTTATCACCTTTGAACTTTGTATTAAGCTTTAACTTATGATTCTATTTAGAGCAAAAGTGATATTATTTTTAAAAATGCAAGACATGGAATATTTTTAACAAAAATTTTCTTTTGAGCACCTGGGTGGCTCAGTAGGTTAAGCAACTGCCTTCAGCTCAGGTCATGATCCTGGAGTCTGAGGATCACGTCCACATTGGGCTCCCTTGCTCCGTGGGAAGTCTGCTTCTCCCTCGCCCCTCCCCCATCTCATGCGCGCTCTCTCTCTCAAATAAATAAATAAATAAAATCTTTTAAAAATTTTTTCTTTCTAGGTATAGTTCCTATCTTGATCTCATCCTCCAAGTAAATTATAACACTTCTCATTTTCCACTCCATATCTATACTTTGCCTTTCTTGCCCTAACATTTTTTCATCCGTTACTGCTCAGTAGACTTTCCCCCCAATTTTGTTCTAGAAAAAATAAATCTCTTTATTTAAGGACCAGCTAAAACTCACCTACTCCAAGGAGTCTCCCTGATCTTCCTAAGGAGAAGATCCCTTCATCATCACAAAACTTATAAATTTATTACTTCTAGTATATTCTGTTTTGTAAGGTAGATAATAATTACTTTTTATTTGTCTATATGAAAGAAAGTCTTTTCCTGCCTACTACATTAGAAACTGAAGAGTAGGAGCTATATCTCGAGACATACACTAGAACCTTCTCATACCTATCATGATGACTTCTATGTATTAGAAACTCAATAGTCACTACTTGAAGGCAATCCATATATCGCATCATTCATTTAGCATTGTTCCACAGTCACAGTGCATTAGTCACTAAAGTAATATACTTTATGTATATTGTATATGTATAGATTTACTTACTGAGGTAACATAGTATAGTATATTTAGTATAGTATAGCATAGTATAGTATAGTATAGTAAAATATAGTATAGTATAGTATAGTATAGTAAAATATAGTATAGTATAGTATAGTAAAATATAGTATAGTATAGTAAAATATAGTATAGTAAAATATAGTATAGTATAGTATAGTATAGTATAGTATAGTATAGTATGCATTTAATGCATTTGTCTTCACACTGATATCAACGCACCTTCTGATGACCTCTTCTCTGGATCCTAATTCATCAACTGATGGGGATGACTTAACCTCCATCCCCCATTTTTTACCCTCTATTTCTTGAGTATTGTGCCGTCTTCCTCATCGTTTCCTCCAGATAATTATCACTGTTGTCTACTCCCTTCTGTTATTTCCACATTTATAGATAATTTAGGTAGAACACGCATAGTTAAACTGTGACTTCTCACCCAATATAGAACTTCTACCAACCTGTAAAAACAAAATCTCTTGTCAGCTCTGGAGCAATACCTGCAGGTATTTCCCAGCTCTTTGGCTAGACAGCTTAGTCAAAATGAGTTTATAACTACTAGGAATTACCATGCAGTTTATTTGGGTTGTATTTTGTTTTACGTCTCTCTTAGTACGGTCTCCCCCCACCCTTTAGGGCTCAGAAGAGCAATGGAGGAAATGACAGCTAATGATGCAAACCTTAATGCATTACTACCATTATTATATATCAGAAATCAACAACCGTACAATTCTTGGAGTTAACTATCTTTAGTTAAATGAAATTTCAATTTAAATGATACTTTGCTAATTTTAAAGTGTTAAGCTTTTTTTTTTTTAAGCGCGAGAGACAGTGTGTGTGCGTAAAAGAGAGCAGAGAGGGGAGGGGCAGAGGGAGAGGGAGAGAGAATCTTAAGCAGGTTTCATGCCCAGCGCAAAGCCAGATGCAGAGCTTGATCTCACCACCCTGAGATCATGACCTGAGCCAAAGTCAAGAGTCAGAGACTTAACTGACTGAGCCACCCAGGTGCCCCAGTGTTAAGCAGTTTAAAGTATTCATATAATTTTATAAAAATGATTTTATCCTACTTTCAGCATGACATGACTTCTATACCATGAAATAATGGCTCTTACACTTCCTTGACTATGTTGAACTTTGGCTTAGTGTGTCATTCAAAAAAAAGTTGATTTTATTACATATTGGAACTATGACTTTACAAATGGAATATTATTTAGCTTCCCCACGTCTTAGTTTCTTCATCTTTAAAATCAAGAATAACTTCTATGTCTGAGCTTGGGAGGTGCTACCCCAGTGGTAGGAACAATGGCTCTCAGTGGTGTAATGGAGCTGTTACCTGGAGCTGCTGAGATGCAAAGGAAGATTAAAAAACACGTGAGAGAATATTTGTTGGGAAATTACTTGGTTGGAACCTGACAATCTTAGCCAGTGAGGGGTCACTGTCTGCCCATGGAAAGAAGCCAGATTGCCATAACCTTCCTAAAGACTAATGCCCCAAGATTTACTTGTATGAAAAACATAAGGTAAAGGTCTTCATTTTATTGACATGGGGAGAAAACCTACAAATCAAGACAATATATTGATTTTTATTTTTGCAAACAGATTATGAAGCAGCATCAAATCTAATGTATCCATAAGAATTAAGCCATTTCGGGGCACCTGGGTGGCACAGCAGTTAAGCGTCTGCCTTCGGCTCAGGGCGTGATCCCAGTGTTATGGGATTGAGCCCCACATCAGGCTCCTCCGCTATGAGCCTGCTTCTTCCTCTCCCACCCCCCCTGCTTGTGTTCCCTCTCTCGCTGGCTGTCTCTATCTCTGTCAAATAAATAAACAAAATCTTAAAAAAAAAGAATTAAGCCATTTCCTTTTACTTATGTCACACTGCCCTAGAGTCACAACCTGTTAATCAGACTACTTTGTAGTTCTAGTTCTATTTTAAATACAGGAATGCATAGAAAGCTGTTTTTTTAATGGAGAAGTCTTTGTTTTCAGTTAATCAGACTTGTAATCAGATCATTCTGAATGCTTCACCTTTGGTCACCTGTTTCAATTTAAAATGTATGATTGTATTTAAAGCTGAGTGAAAATTTAAAAAAATTAGTAAATAAAATGAATAAAATTTATCCCTCTGCCTTGTAGTTTGGATGTGAGAAATAAATATGATAAACATAAAAATGGTGTAACGAATTATAAGCATTTTATAACTATTACTTTTTAATTTTTTATTTTTTTAAGATTTTATTTATTTATTTATTTATTTACTTATTTATTTATTATGAGAGAGAGAGAGAGATCACAAACAGGGGGGAGGGGTAGAGGAAGAAGCAGACTCCCTGCTAGGCAGGGAGCCTGATGCAGGACTTGATCCAAGGATCCTGGCATCATGACCTGAGCCGAAGGCAGACCCTTAACTGACTGAGCCACCCAGATGCCCATTTTGTAACTATTATTATAAATCAACACTTGTCACCATGAATTTTGAACTTGATGTAATCATTGTCTTTCTGGTCATTTCTATTACCTCACCTCCTCTTTTACATATTATAAACCTGTTCATCTACGTGAGGACTCTGATAGTTCATACCCGCTCATAACAAGTATTTTCAACCATCCTCATGTGGACACAGGCTCCAAACTACCTACTATACTACTTGAGCTCCTTTCATTCTTTTTATTCCTAGAAATTTTTATCAGTTATGGCAAGGCTGTAAGTAATTCCCCAAATCAGTGGTTTTACACAATAAAGTTTATATCTTGATTGTCAAAATATATTTATCAGAAATCAAAGATGAGAGGGATGGGGTGAGGTTGTCTATTCTAAATCATTTAATGACTCAGACTGTTGGATTTAACATCAACTTGTATGTCATTGACTAACTGGCGTAGGAAAGGAAAGATGAAGGTTCACCAGCTTGTTATTTATCTAATCCTGGAAGTTATACATATCACTTCCTCTCACTTTTCACTAGTTAAAGGTACTCATATAGCTCATATACAAAGTGGTTATGAAAACTAGTCCTGAGACAGATAGCCACTTTCCAGAATCAGCTCAACAGTATGTAAAGGAATATGACATTTTGTTGTGTAACTAGCTATCTCTGCTACACATTCTCCCTCCTTGGTAAAGTCACCACATTTTCTGTCATTGAGAAGACACTTTTTGGTATCATCTCATGTTAACTTTTCAATGGACTTTGCAAAGCAGCTCCTTCAAAGCTAGTTATTTCCATTCAAATTTTTACTTCTGTATTTCTGAGTTAACTGAGCAAATTTAAAAAAATAAGTCCTAGTTGATCCACACTGATCTGGGCCTCCACATCTGTAAACATTTATTCAATTTCTAATGCAGCTTCTCTTAAGCTGTGTTGTCTAAATAACAAGAAACTTTCCATAAGAAACCCCAAGGGAAAAAAGTCACAGATATCTATTCTTACTTGATTGCTTGGCTATCTTTAACAATTTTCCCATCCTATTTTTCATGAACATCATTTCTATTTTTTAGCGTACGTTTGATCATTCTCTCTTACATCTGTACCTATTCTGTTAGCCCATCCACCTCAAACACATTACAAAATTTTTTTCCTTGATTTTTCTCTTTCAGTAGTTCTGGCTACTTTGATTTCCCTTTTTTCTCCACATTCTACAACCTATCCCTTTCATTTTCTATCTGTGCCTTTAACCACTAGATAGCAATCATA
Organism: Ursus maritimus; assembly: GCF_017311325.1. Taxonomy (NCBI): domain Eukaryota; kingdom Metazoa; phylum Chordata; class Mammalia; order Carnivora; family Ursidae; genus Ursus; species Ursus maritimus. The sequence continues at coordinate 6,151,028 of NW_024424119.1, forward strand.
AACTACAAATACATAAATTCAATTGCGGACTCAACATCTCTGCTCTAAACCCCTGCTCTATGAAAATAAAATAATAATTCACTGAAAATTCAACAATCTCTCTACACTAACTCCAAAATTTATTCTATCTTCTGAATTATTTTCTTTTTTCACTATGTTATTTAAGGAAACTAGTATAGTGCTAGGTATAAGCTTTATGTGTAATTAATAGATGTTTACTTTTTAATGGTATTTAAATCTTTTTAGAGTTACTGTGTGCTCTTAAAGCTATGTTAAGGGACATGAAAAGCTAGGCCAGAATGAGAAAATATAATCTCTGCCACAATGTGGATCTTTCAAAGCCTGAAATATTCAACTAATATATCTCTCAAGTACTTCTTTGAAAGTACTTAACTATAGACTATTTTTTGAAGTATAATTGACAAACACTTTACATTAGTTTTAGGTGTATAACTCAATAATTAGACAACTCTATACGTTATTCTGTGCTCAGCACAAGTGTAGCTACTATCTGTCACCAAATAACACTATTATAATACCAGTGACTATATTCCCTATGCTGTACCTTTCAACTGGGACTTACTCATTTCATAACTAGAAACTGTCCCTCCCACTTCCTTTCACCCATTTTGTTCATATCCCCAGTCCACTTTCCTCATATTTTGATGAAAGAGAACTGAAGAAATCAGTTTAACTAGAAAGAAATTCGTGTTTCCTTATTTCCAATGAAATAAACAAAACCATCTGAAATTCTTTTGAAAGTATTTCTTCAAGTATGACACTTTTTGAAGAACTTAATACAGTTGCTACACACAAGTCTAAATTCTTGACTTAGATATGTTAGTTTGATCCATGATCTTTTAACCTCAGCTAGCAGTTTGAACATACAGATATTGGCTAGTGAACAGCTTGATCTTATGTATCAGCAACAAAATACTTAGCTATACTTTATTAGCGAAAGTGGTGCAAGGGGTGAAAAGAACATAGTGTGTGTCATATGTTTATTCTGGATTAAGTTTGTCACATTAAACTGATATGCAGAAGGAAAAAAGTACTATACTTCTAGGTTCTTTGCCTGGCCTAATAATTACATTGACAGAAGACAGATTAACAGGAGAAAAACAAACTTAATTTCTTATGTATGGGCGCCCCATAAAAATATGAGATCCAAGGGCAAGTCAGGCAGGTGAGGCTTATATGCCATCCTGAGCTAAGGAATGGGATGCGGCTGGGACATCAAGGGGTAGGGGGTAAGTTACAGGACAATAAGAAGAGCAGACGTTGTTGAGGTGCCTGGCTGGCTCCGTCGTTAAGCGTCTGCCTTTGGCTCAGGTCATGATCTCAGGGTCCTGGGATTGAGCCCCACATTGGGCTGGGCTTCCTGCTTAGTGGGGAGTCTGCTTCTTCCTCTGCCTCTCCTCTCTGCTTGTGCTCTCTCTCTCAAATAAATAAATATCTTTAAATTAAAAAAAAAAAGAGGAAGAAGAAGAAAAACCCAAAATGTTGGGTAATTAGATGTTTGCCTTGCCTTACAGACAAGTCATTCAGCTAAAATTTTATTTCTTGCTCTGGGCCAGGCCCCCTATCTAAATTGTTTTAGATAGTTCAGGAAAATGTAAAAGTTTTTCTTGAATCTGCTAGGTCTTGAATGCCTTCAGCTCATATTAATGTATGTGCCAAAATGGCACATTTTGGGGTGGTGTATTCTGCTCCCTTTCACTGCAAATATATACATTTCCAAACACCATAAGACTTTATGGAAGACACTGATGGAGAGCAAATATGAAATGCACAACATTTTGACTCTTTTTTCTGGCTCTAAGACTAATTTAGGGCAAAAAAAATTTCATTTTCTTTTTTAAGGCAAAACATGTTTTAAAATGTACTAGACAAGTAATTAAAATCAAAGGCCTACTATTTAATGTCGGCCTAAAACACATCCTCAGACACTTTTCTTTGAACTTTAGATGAGGGTTCTCAAAACTATTTGCCCCGAAACTTCTCTCCATAAAATTAAATATTCCCCTAATCAATTATTTCCATGAAATGAAAATCATAATAGAATTATATAGAATTTGGTGTTCCTTTTTTTTGGTATTTCCCAAACCAAATTTAAAAATCCACTTTCAGAATGAATTTTTTATAGGCTTACTTTGTTCTGGTTCTATGAAAGTTTTAAATTAGAATTTGGCTTTATTTCATTTGGCTTTAAAATAAATAGTCTCAGAATTTATTTCCCCATGGTTTTAAACTATTGATCTTCTCTTACTAAATTCTTTTTCAGTTATTTTTTGGCTAATTTTTGTGCAATTTAAACTCATATTAGCTGAACTTAAGCACATATCCATGTACAGAATTCCCTGTGAAATAAATTCTCCATCATAGATTTCTGTAGTTATACATTATTCAAAAATAGGTGTGTTATTCACTATAGCATAAATTAAATGTTATCTAAAATAAGTGATTAAAAACTATTAAACCTGAGGGGTGCTTGGGTGGCTTAGTAAGTTAAGCATCTGCCTTTGGCTCAGGTCATGTTTCTGGGGTCCCGGGATAGAGACCTGAGTCAGGATCCCTGCTCAGCAGGGAATCTGCTTCTTTTGTCTTTCTGCCCCTCTCCCCACCTCGTAGGTGCACTCTCTCTCTCACTCTCTCTCTCTACCTCACTGTCTCTCAAATAAATAAATAAAATATTTTTTAAAAAAACTATTAAATCTGAAATATATTGGCAAGATTGTATAATTTAGTGGAGGGGCCATCACATTTGGAATTAAAAAAATGTATTTCCAGGGACCCCTGCGTGGCTCAGTCAGTTAAGTGTCTGCCTTTGGCTCAGATCATGATTCCAGGGTCCTGGGATTGAGTCTCGCATGGAGACTCCTTTCTCAGTGGAGAGCCTGCTTGTCCCTCTACCTCTGCTCCTCCCCCTGCTTGTGCTCACTCACTCTCTCTCTGACAAATAAATAAAATCTTAAAAAAAAATTAATTTCCATTTGGAGCCACAATATATATTTTGTAATTTTGATATATCTATTTAGCTTCTTGGTTTCACTTCACTTGTGACTGAAAAGCACATCAGAAGAAACCTACTTACCCTGGAGGAGAGAGGTTCTCATTATTTATATGTATGAATGCAAGGATAATATTTTGGAACCACAAATTATTATACATTTCCTAGTTATTGGAGTTAATGTTTTCTTGCTTTAATTCCTGACAAATTGTCATTTGTAGGTCTTTCAACCTCTTTTGGTAGATCACAGTAGAAATGTTAGATTTAGGTGTATAAGATATTGGTAAAAGCTGAATAATATTAAAACATTTTCTTCTTCTTCCTTATTCCCTTATAAATCCTCCTACCCGCTTCTATGCACTCTCCAATATCACACACATGGTTCATTGTGGGCAATGAAATGTCCCTGTCATTTGGATGAGATTTAGAGAAAATGTTTTGTCATTAAACACTCTAAAGTCTTCACACATATGTTAGAGCAGCCATGCAGTTTTTATACTAAACAATAGAAGAATGCAACTATTTATGAAATTTCATAGACTATGAACATTATGGAAATCATGAAATAGCAAATGTCTTTTGACACTCCATGTAACACTATTTAAATCTGTTACTTAAGGCTCACCTAAGATTCATTTAAATGGTATATATACACTGTTGAGTATATATCTATATATCTATAATTCTAACTATAGAATTTTTGTTTTGTAGTTTCTTGACTACTCTCATTTATCTTCCACATGGTCTCAATATTTGCATAATCCTGGAGTTTTCACCTAATAAAACCCAATGTTTTCTGAGAGATAAGTCTAAATTAAATGTAATAAAATGTATTCCATGAACTAATCCTTGTAAATAGCTATCATATCTGGTTCTGGGCTATAAAAAGATTCAGAAAAAGTAAAGTAGTTATTATAACATATCTAATTAATTTCTCACTTTCACATCAATTTTAAATAGTGAGTATAAAAAGTCTGATACAGTAAGAAATTATATTTTATTGGGTTAATTTTATATAGATAGAAAATGCATGTGGGGTGAAGGCTTAACATTTAAAATGTAATTTGGGTTTCTTTTCCTCATTAAAAAATCTAGAATTGGAGTTTTATAAGATATTATACTCTATTATGTGTAATCTTCATGTCTAATTTAAGAAAAGTTTTTAAAAGCTCTGTCTTATTTCCTAAACTAAAGGAATGTGATAGGAGGAAAGCAAAGTGGAGAGAAAGAAAGAGTTAAATATCAACTTGGAAATTTACTTTGCAAATACTAATGAAATTGAACAGCAAAAATCCATGAGCACACATTGGGTCTGTCAATGATAATATGTGAGACAAGCTTTAGAGAGAAAATATTTAGATACATAATGTTCATAAAAGAAAACAAAAAAATACTACACAAAATAATTTAAGATAGAATTTTTTAAAGATTGACCAGAATAAAGTAACACAAATTAATGAATGCTCAGATATCTTTTAATTGAGATATTGAAGTTCAAGCACAAAGAAAAAAATTCTATAAGCATTCACAAAGAAGGTTCAAATTAGCTAAACAGAAAAAAGAAACAATAGGTTCACTTGACCAATAGACCTCTCCTGATGAGCATTCCAGGCAAAATCACCAAAGGATCACACAGATTCTAAATTTAGATGGTAAAAAACTGTAATCCAAGTTTTGGTTATGCTTCAGGGACGTTGTGCATGAACACGAGCCTCAGAAACATCTCAAATGTGGTTGGCTTGGCTAACAAACACGTTAAGAACACAACCAATCCTGACTTCCTAGGGTCTAAAGGATCACAGTGAAATACAGTGAAATAAAATGTTGGGAAGTGAAACAACAGGTAGAGGTATAGCAAGAAACTACACTAAATGCAGAGAATAAAGAAATTTAGTGATATCACTTAAAGTTGAATACAGAGAAAGCAGCATTCACTAATATGACAAACACCAAATATCTAAAAAATAATAGTAGATATTCAGCGATGGAAGGACCATGCATAAGTACATGTTTTCCTTAGTGAAATAATGTAACATACACAAAAATTGGAGAAAATGCCAATATAATCGGAATAAAATAGTAAAGAAAGAGATTTACATCTCATTGCTAAGTAAATAAAATTGATAAGAAAATTTAAAGATACAGAATATCGTCTATCTATTCATTTACTCACCAAAATCCATATTTTCACTGGCAAAAATTTGTAAGAGGATATTAATTATAACTTTTGGGTTGGGGTATCAGAGGCAAGCCTAAACCTGAGAAACAGTTGCATTCCTCTACAGTTTAATAGGAAAACCATATAACTGCCCTAAATTACACAGGAAAAAATTTGCAGTGTCCACTTAAACTGTGCTAAGCTACTATGAGACAGGTTTTGACACTCTTAACTCATTACTCACATAGACGATTTTAATTAGGAAAAACTAGATCTCTGACTTAGAGACACTGAAAAAACTGGGGTGGCTGCAGAATGGAAATGTCTTTATAGGGTCTTAGCAGATAGCAGGGAGGATGGATCCTTGAAAATGGCCGTGGCTGCTTCTTTCCTACTTTAATTCCAGTGACTTTGACACTGAGAGAAGCATGTAGGCTACTTGGCGTAAGTTTTTTTGGCATTTAGGGATTGCTATTAATTTACAAGCAAATAATCTAAAATCAATATGCTGGCTGGCAGAAAGGGAAAGGGAACTACCTTAAGAACTGCCCATGTGTTTCAAGTTTGGTCAAGCAAAGACACTTGCATGCTTCTGTGAACCTGATTTAGATTCCTGAAAAAGGAATCTGGATGTGAGTTATTTCACAGGGATCCACCCTCAAAAGAAATGCATTGAGAGGAGAAGAGCACTAGAAAATAGAGACAAGGAGGAGGAGGTCATGCGCTAACTGAGGAGGCATTGCTCGTATCAGGAAACTATAGTCCAAAGTGCCCAGAAAAGAGATTTATGAGGAACCCAAAAAAGTACCGTATAAGAGAAAACATTATCTTCGGTGCCCATGATCTGCTGGATTTCATCTTGTCTAGTTCTAAAACCCTTTCCCATTAGGACTAACCCCAGAGGGCCACAGACAACAGCTAGGGAGAGGGAAGGATGGAAAGAGGGCAAGAGAAATGGGGGGCCTGGGTGGCTCAGTCAGTGAAATGCTGCCTTCAGCTCATGTCATGATCTCGGGATCCAGGGATCAAGCCCCATATCAGGGTCCCCGCTCAGCGGGAGCCTGTTCTCTCTCTCTCCCTGCTTCTCCTCTTGCTTGTGCTCTCTCAAATAAATGAATAAAATCTTAAAAAAAAAAAAAAGAGGGCAAGAGAAAAGACCAGTCATCCCTCCTTCTGCATTCACTACCACCTTCCAGCCTAAAGTAGCATCAGCTTGGGTGAGGGATGAGAGTAAGGGATTTTGAGAGTAAGCTGGGTTTGTTTATTACCTGAGACTTACTGCAAAAGCCCAAGATTTCATCCAGATGTTTAAAAAAAAAAAAGGCAAGTCAAAGCAGCAAGTTAAAAGAATCAACCATAAAACTGAACAAATTTGCTTTAGCATGTATGTTATCAAGACCAGCTCATTCAATGCACGAGAAAAACTGTAGAGTAAGTATTGGGCAAGCAAACAAACAAATAAACAAAAACTTTCAATATTTTTCCAAGAATAAACAAAGCATAGAAGGAAGAATTATAATGATTTTTTTTTACTTATTTCCATAGTGTTTAGGAATAGAAGGCTTATAACCCTGTAATTAACATTAATACCTGTTAATAAATGAACTCTGTCAATGCAAAAGGGGAAGCAAAGAAGGCTTTATTTGAGAGTACTGTAATAGGGCAGAGAATCCAGAACACAAGTTTAACTCTAATGAAACAAAGTGCTAGAATGTTTTAATAGATGCAGCAGGAGGAACATGGGCTACCTGTGTTTGTCAATTGGCCTTTCCCAAAACACAAGTAAACTTTTTCATATCTTTATAACTGGAGGTCATTTTACAGCTTGTAGCAAGGCATGTATGAAGTTAAGATCCTACCCTCCCATAGAGACATTGAGATAGGGGCATTATCTTCTTTGTTTATTACATTTCAAAAAGATGGCTCTCAGGATTTGAGAAAGACAGCCCTGGGTTATAAAACTGGAAGAAGACTTTTAAATGATCTATATCTCAAAGAGGCAGAGAAAAAAATTACAATTACTTTTTTTAAAAAGTGAATGCTCTAAAAAAAGGGAAGGGATTGTATATTAATGCATAAACTGCCTTTTATTTAGTATGAGGTGGACTAACACTTTCCTACAAGTGAATCTTAATATTCAAATCTCACTGTGTTACACTTTTCATTCAGTTAGCTTTCACTTACCTTAGAGATGAAAGGAGCAGACCAAATAACTCCAATGCATTTACTTAAATAAATCCAATACTAAAAAACTCAAACAGCTGAAAAAAATATATTCCTAAATACATAATTTAATAGCAAACATACAGATCTAAATAATCTCTACTAAGACTTAAATAAATGATCTGGGAGATCAAGTGCCAGAAACATCTAAACCTTAAGACAGAAATATGAATAACTAAAAAATGAGGGATAATTATTTCACTTTTTCTCTGAAGAGATTTGAAATTTGCCAGTTTTTTAATTCTATTCTATCCTTTATCTAGAACTCTTAACAAGACATATACAATTTTACTTTTATTTGTAAGCAATATTCCAACCATTTCCCTTTATAAAATACATTATTCTCCCTTCATGACCATTCAATTCCTTTTCTATGTCTCCCTTCATGGGTTAAAACATTTTGTAAACATTTGTTTTTTAATCTTCCTTTTCCCCAATTTATTTCTTTTCCTTTTCCTATCTCCAATGAGTCTGTATCATTGGAAAAGCAAGCAATCAAACAGAAATAAAAATAAAAATAACTTTTTGCATGTTTAAGGATATGAGATTTAATTCAGGCAAGTAGGCTTAAGGAAAAGGGCTGGATAGGCATGGAATTCAGGAGGCTATGCATGATGCTCTTGCCTTGTGCAACTGACTTAGATGATGTGATCTTTGGGTCTGGATGTTGTTGCCACTGAAAGTATTCTTCCAACAGTCAAGTCTCCCCAACCTTTTGCAAGAACAGAAATAGACAAAGCAGCACAAAGCAAAGCCTGTTGTCCAAATTTGGCAAGTGAATGCATTTGATGGAAATTTATTTGCATCCAAATATGTTGCAAAGAGGATGAGATATTTGGTTTTACCTATCCATCCTCTGTTCTTTATGAAAGCTTACTAGAAAGAAGTAGAAATGGGTACCAAATGTCAACTTATTATATGCAATACAGTATAGCCATTTTCTACTTAGCATTTAAATATACCCATCTACTTACCCCTAAATTTTAATACAATAAAAACAGTAAAAATGTATCTTTTGCTCAAGAAAAAAAAAATTGCTCAATCTCTCCCCAAAATGGATGAGCAAAGTTATATCAGTCTTTGTAGTTCTTTCTGCATGAGAGTTATTCCACCTCTGGTTAACTACAATCCTCCCTGCATATTCCATAACATAAAGGATAAATTATATAATTAGTCCCCAATAACAATCTTTATATAAAATAACTGGTAAAAGGAATAACAGGAAAAAAGATAATTGCTTTATATACAAAATATACACAGACCCAGTAAGGTCAAAAATATGGATAACTATTAGAGTGTCCATTTTTGTACTTTGTCATAATCTTATTTATAATGGTATTTTACTGTTTATTTCATATGCCTTAATTCCAAAACAGCTCTTTCAGTCGGTGATTTTTAACTGATGGGGTAACTCAAACTATTATATATGAAATAATTGAGTGTTGAGGATATAGCTTAGATGAACTGCTATAATTATTCACTAATTTTTACCACTGGATATGACAGTACTCAGAGTTATTCCAAATAGTTCTCTAGAATCCAGATATATTCCTACTGCCCAATCCCACTTGCCTTGATAATAATTAATTACCCCTGATAATACAGTAACCTCCATTGTGCTCTATTTGTTCAGTGACATGAGGGAGGGGAACTCAATATCCAGTTCTTTCGGAATCACTGTTGTGTCTTCTAATGGAAACATCTTCCTGAGTATAAAGGCCTCTGGATGAACAAGTCTAAAGATAAGAGGAGAAGGAAAAAAAATGTATAAATGGGTCATTAGATATAATGGTGAAAGAAGCCATTTCTATTTCCATCGCTTGGCTCCCAGGTCCATGCACACTGGCCATGGAATAAATGACCCTATATATAGTTTTCTGGTTTAGAGTATAAACTATAACCTTTAAAATAGTAACCAAACTTTATGGTATGTGGCCCTGTCTGATGTTTTATGGCGTCTTTGAAAAAAGCATACCAATATTCTTAATAGGCCAGTTGCCTCTTAGTAAATTAATTACATCAAAAATAAAGGCGAGGAAAAAATCATTGCATCCTGTAAATAGATGCTGCAAGAGCATTTGATAAAATTCAACACAGAAGCCTAATATAAACATTTCACTATCACTGGACCAGAAGGCAGGTATAATAAAGACAGGTATCAATAACCCAAAAGAAAGAATATGTAAAAATGTGCAAATATATCTGGAAAGAAAGTAGTACAATGAACTGCTTTGTTTAAAATAATTATCTAACAAGGATGCCTAATATCACCTTTGTGATTTAATATTTCCTTGCAGAATTTGGCAAATACAAGATGAAAACAAAGTGACTTACATCAGCTTCAAAAAATATAAAATCTCCTTTTGCTAAATGAAAAGATGAAAACCTAGAAAATTCCCAAGTTAGGGTTGCTAGAATGAGGAAAATTTGTATTAATTTTAACCTTAAAAATATCAGCAGTGAAATGAATAAAAATATTCCATTGGTAACAATGAAACACAATAAAATATTTCAAAAGACTCAAGAAGAAATACTCAGAAAAGACAACATCTATGTGCAACAATTATAAAGCCATTAGCAGACATAAAACAATATCTAAAAACAAATGTAGTTATTTATAGAAAATACTTGGATATCATCATAAAAATATAAGTTCTCAATTAATATAACTAGTTGATAGAATCCCAACAGAATCTTGAGATTTTCATAAAATTAAATAAAATTATCTTAAAAATTGTTTTAGTTTTATTCACTTGTACAAAAACCTGAGAGAAAGATTTGAGTGCAAGTACTTTATTTGGGAGATGATTTTAGGAAGCAAGAGTGAAGGAAGAGGGATAATGAAGAAAGGGGGGGAAAAGTTTTCATAAGAAGATACATGCTTATGATTTCTGTTTCAGGGTATGGGGGCGCGCATTCGCTTGGCTGACCAGAAAAATACAGAGAACTGTGCACCGGATTCCTGGGAGGCTGGAGTGTTTCTCCCCCACTTTTATTCCCTTATTCTTTAGGATAAATCCAGGGGGCACTAATTCAGGACTTCACAAAATTTGGGCCAAACAAGCTGTAGATGTTGCAAAAGTTCGGGAGTTGAAAATGGAAAAAATCTTTGGGGCGCCTGGGTGGCGCAGTTGTTAAGCGTCTGCCTTTGGCTCAGGGCGTGATCCCGGCGTGATGGGATCAAGTCCCACATCAGGCTCCTCTGCTGGGAGCCTGCTTCTTCCTCTCCCACTCCCCCTGCTTGTGTTCCCTCTCTCGCTGGCTGTCTCTCTCTCTGTCAAATAAATAAATAAAATCTTAAAAAAAAAAAAGAAAATGGAAAACTCTTAGATAACACCTTGTCTAGAGTCTGATGGTGACAGGTGCATCTAAATTCCTAAGGATGATCTAATATACATGCTGCTGGAATTAAAGTTTGGCCAAGGGAAAGTGACAGAGTGTAGCAGAAGTATCTGTAACAAAAATTGTGGATAAGAAGGAATAAATAATAGTGCTATTAAACAACTTAGTGGAGAATTTTCTTAAAAAGATATTAAAATATTGGGGTTCAGTCAGTAGAGCATGCAATTCTTCATCTCAGGGTTGTGAGTTCAGGCCCCATGTTGGGTATGGCACTAACTCAAAAAATAGCTTTTTTAAAAAAAAAAGATGTTAAAATATAGAGATTAGACACTAATAAAATTAACTTAATATTGATGTAAGAATATACAAACGAATGAAACAGAATAGAGAAACCAGAATTAAGTTCCCAAATATGACATATTAATATAGATGAATACAGCAAGTTTGATTCAGTGGAAAAGGATGAACACTTTCATAAATGGTAGCACACACATGATATTCAACAGAGAGAGAGAAAAATGAATTTCCAGACTTTATCATAGTCAAAACTAAAATCCAGATGAATAAAATATTTAAATATTTTTTAAAAGCATGAATGTTACAAGGAAATCTAAAGCATGTATGAATTATTTGAGTATAGAAAGTCATTTCTAACCAAGAATAAAAATCAAGAAGTTATTTAAAAAAATAGATTTTGACAAAAATAGATATAAATATTGTCAATGAACAAAAACAGAGTAAAAATATTGTCACAACAGATAAAATTTCTATCTTAAATTTATATTAGAAATTAATAAGAAAAATGAATGATGAATATAAAATGGCAGAGATGAATTGATATTACAAAAAAAGGAAAATATTTTAAAAATTGATAAGAAATTAATAGATGCTCCATTTAAAGAGTAATCAAAGGTGAATAGTTACATTGCAGTATCTCAAAAATTGAAATATATTTCAAAAGTAGAGATCATTCAGCTATTCTACTTTGTAATTTATCAACTACAAAGTACTTAAACGAAATCATATTTATTGTTGCATTGTTCCAAGAAATGGAAACAAAATGAAAGACAATAAAGAAATAAAATTGGAAAAACTGAAAGAGGATACCTTAACCAAAGAAGAAAAGCAATTAAAATCAGTTAACTATTTAAATTTTTACAAAATTTATGATGACAATTATGTAGACAGTTTTGAGGGGAAAAAACATTTTTGCTAATTATCATAGCTCATCTGTGTGTAGAGATGGGAGACTGTGTTGATATGATTGAAGTAGGTGCAGATGGAGGATGTACCCATAAAGAAAAATAGCATATATCATATGGGTTCAGTTAACTGAAGAGTAGGACTGGAATAAAATTATATATCTAGGAATAATGAACTTTTTGCCATATTAAATTTTTCTTGCTGAGAACAAGATATATAGATCATACATATTTTAGAACACATATACTGAAATATCTTCTAATAATTGCTATTATTATTTTTATTTTTCTGATTATATAAGCTAAATATATTATTAAAGTTAAATGACAATGGCTTTTTAAAGAGTAATTCTAAATTTTATTTGAAATATTACACTTATTGGAATAACTGAGAGAATCTGAACCAAAAAAGGTGATAATGAGTAAATTAAAGACTGCAGATACATAAATATTATACATTTATATTAAAAATAGTCTGACAGTCTTTCAGTAATAGAGAGGAAGAACAATGAAACAGAATAGTAAGCACAAAAGGAAGTCATGGTTATATGCAATGTAATGTGTAATAAAGGTATCAATTTATTTGAGAAAAGATGAAATATTATAGGTAATATTGACACTTTTTGCTGGTTGTTTGAAGCATAAAGCTCAGCTTTTCTCATTACACTAAAGGAAGGAAGGGAGGAAGGGAGAGGAGGGAGAGAAGAGATGTAATATTTAAATACAAAAATGAAAGAGAAAAATATTTAAGTGAATTATATTTTATAATGGGGAAGCTCTTTTATTATGATATAAAATAAATTGCAAAGGAAATTATTAATAAACTTAACTAATACAAATGTGTTAAACATATAAAACATACAAAGCTAAAGAAAGTTTTAACAAAAGACAATCTGGACAGATACATGTTACAGATCCTTCTGGACTTTGTAATTTCAGTTATTTTTAATTTTCTTAATTAAGTTTTATAGATTCTGTTTCTATAGCATATCAGTTAAAAAGCAGCATATTAGTTTCCAAGGGTATCTGTAACAATATCTTACAAACTAGATGGCTTGACATAATAGAAATCTATTCTCTCCCAGTTCTGGGGACCAGAAAATTGAAATCAAGGTGTTCGCTTTGAGGGAGAATCTGTTCCGTGCATTTTTGCCTAGCTTCTGGTAGGTGCTGGCAATAACTGACATTCCTTGGCTTAAAGACGCATCACTCCAATCTCTGTTTGTCTTCATATGTGTGTCTGTATCTCTGTGTGTCCTCCTACACACATTAGTGTGGATTTAGGGCCCACACTAATCCAGCATGGCCTCCTCTTCACTTGATTACATCTGCAAATGCCCTGTTTCCAAGTAAAGTCATTTTCATAGATGCAGGGATTAGTACGTCAATATATCACTTTAAAGGACACAGTTCAACACACAACATAATGTAAATAGACGTATTTGTTTTCCCAAAAAGCAATATTAGCCTTCTGTTTGTGACATCATTATACTCAGAGTTTATGGATCACATGTAATTAACAAAAGGAAATACTGATATATTAACCCCTTAATGCACCTTTTGAAAGCATTCCTCTTGACTTTTGTCCCTTAGTTGATTATTAGTTGCAGTGATAAATATCTTAGGTACCTTGGGAAGGTAAACTATATTACAGAAGCTGTGTGCTGTGTGCGTACATGTTCATATGCAAGAATAGAGTGTATATAAAATACACAGCATGTGTCTAAAAATTGCTTTGAGGGTGGAAGGAAACTTTAGGAGTTGATGGATATGTTTATGACATAGATCGTGGTGATGTTTCTGCAGATGTGTACCTTGCTACAAATTCACCAAGTTGAGCACATTAAATATGTACAGCTTTTTGTATGTTAATTATACCACAATAAAGAGATTTTTAAAAATTGCTTCAAGCTGTTTATTCATTTTTGCTTGTGGTATTTTCCTTCAAAAATAATCTAAAGCTTCAGAAAAAAAAACACACAAACCTTGTATTACATTGTTTAATCTTTAATAATGCTCTTAACAAAGCCCCCTTTAACAGAGTACACTCCCTTTCACACATTCTGTGTTTCTAAGTGGCATGTGGTTCATTTATACTGGGTACAACTTAAGGTGTTTTCCTATATCATAATAAATAAATGTCAATACGCCCTATAAGAGATTACATAAATATTTTCAAACTTTCCAAACCTAAGTTACTAATTCCATATTCTACAGAGTTCTCTCACTGATATTTGTCATAACAGAACCATGAATATTAGAATAAAGTGTTAGCAGATAAGTTGTTTTTAAATGCTTTAAGTGTTTTCTCGCATACATATGTGTGAAAATTCTTAATAAGAAAACTTAAGAAAATTCTTAATAAGAATAATGGGAGATGATGCTTGTTTGTTTTTAACTATTCATAAACGAATTTTCTAGAATAATGAAGGAGAAGAGTTATTAGCAGTATCATTTTTTACCAAGAATTTTAGCATTACATACCAAACTGTGGACTCACTGATGAGTCCTTAAAATCCTTGTTGAGGAAGCGCTGCCCAGAAAACCTACAAGGGACAGAGGGACTACATCTGGGTGCACTGGGTGCTGGAGAACAGAGGGCAGGTGGAAACCGCTGTCAATCACCCAGAGGTCTGTGTTTGATGTGAATAGAGAGCTCTACTCACTGAGAGCTGAGTCCCTTTGTCCCTCACAGGCATGCTTTTATCGCAAAACCTCATGACACAGAAAAAAAGTACAGGGAGGCCCCTTGTTGGAATTCGGTTTTTAGAGCAGCTGTGCACAGATTTAAAAATCATTCTTTGATTTTTCAATTTACTCTCTTCTAAGGCTGATGATAATGCTTGAGGGTTGTGCTGAAGAGAGATTAGAGACAGGTAATAGAATCAACGGAAGAAGCGACACTTGTTTTTTGCTATGGTCAATATGAAAAATTATCCTACTTTGATAAATGGAAACCTGGTGTGCTGAGAAACACAGAAATATGGAAAAATGTAAATTACACAGCCCTTTTATATTCAAAGGAAAATTCAAGTTATGTTTAGAACTGGGCTCTCTCCAGATGCAATTGAATGACAAACCCTGTGTGTCCCCAAAGAAACATTTTCTATAGACAGAAAAAAGGAATGAGGCCTGTATCTTTATTTCTCTTTTTTAAGCTGTATGGCAAAACTTTTGAAGCTAATCATTTTCACGTACCATAATTGCTAGAGGAGCATTTCCCAAACTGTACTCTGAGAAATTCTTGTTTTCTGAGAAATATTACAAGGAGCTTCTAGTTACAAATTGCCAGTTAAAAACAAATGTTGGTAACATATTTTTCTAATAATTTGTTTTTAGCATACATGTGATTATTTATATCCTTGTCCGTTAATTGTCTAATAAACAGCCCGCTGGGAATTCCAGAGCATAAAGGAGAGATGGAGAGAAAGCCTGCTGATTTGAGGTCAGATATTATGATAGACAAACTAACACATAAAGTGCATTCACTACATGCTAGCCCCTGATCAGAAGTTCTCGCATGTATTAATTCCTTTGATCTCACAATGTAAGATAGGTGTTAAATTAATTAAACATGGAGGCCATCGGACTGAGGTGGCTCTCATGCCATGGCAGCTTATGCAAGCAAATCAAAATAAAGCCTGTAAGTGCCACTGGGTTAAGAGTGGAAACCTAAGGACAATCAATCACTAACAGCTAACTAGGCTTTAAGTCAATCATGATTTCCTTGCTTTGTTTTTGCCTTTTCTCTATAGAAGTCTTTCTCCAGCTCCTTGCAGTAGACCACTCCTAACCACTCTGGTTTGGTGCTGCCTGATTCCAATTCACTTTTGCTCAAATATGCTCTTAAAATTTTTAATATGCCTCATTTTATCTTTTAACATAGGTAATGTAACTATCATCATTTTACAAAAAAGTGAAGCAATACACCCCTTAGTGAAAGGACTGAAATTTAGATAAGTGGATCTGATTAGAGGCCAAAAGTAAGCCCCTACAAATATAGTCACCTGATTTGTAATGAAGGTACAAAGTTGGCTAGCTTTAATAAGAAAAAGATATTCTTTTCAACAAATGGTGTAGAAACAATTGAACTTCCAAATGCAAAACTTGAATCTTGATTCAGAAGTTAACAAAACTTCTAGAATGAAACATAAAAGAAAATATGCTTGCCTTTAGATTCAGCAAGGACTATCTAATTATGTCACCAAAAACATGATGCATGAAAGGAAAAAAAATGATAATTTGAACCTTATCAAAATTAAGAAAAAATTTTGCATTGCCACACTGTTAAGAGAATGAAAAGATGAAGTGAAAACTGGGAGAAAATATATATAAATCACATTTATGACAAAGGATTTAAATCCAGAGTATATAAATAACTGTTAAAATCAACAATAAAATGATATAAACAGATAAATTACAAAAATATGAAGAGACATTTTGACAAAGAGGATATACTTTATGGGTATCAAATAAACATGAAAATACGCTCAACATCATTAATCATTAGGGAAACAGAAATTGAAATTAAAAATGAGGTACTACTACCTACTCATTAGAATAGTTAAAAAATAAAATAAAATAGCACTGACAATACCAAGTGCTGTAAAAGAGGTAGAGAAACTGAAACTCTCATACATGGTTAGTGAGAAGGTCCAAGGTTATATTTGAAAGAGAGTTTTTCAGTTTCCTGATTTATTATTTATTTATTTAGATTTATTTATTTATTTGAGAGAAAGAGAGAGAGAGACAGAGTGTGTACAGGGGAAGAGGCAGAGGGACAGAATATCCAAGCAGACTCCTGCTGAGCACAGAGCCCAACACAGGGCTGGATCTCACAAACCACAAGATCATGACCTGAGCCAAAACCAAGAGTCATCTGCTTAACCAACTGAGCCACCCAGGTGCTCCTTCTGATATATTTTTAAGCTTTGTTCTTGAATAACTATTTTAAAAATGGAATTATACTTTAAAATACATATTTTTGCACAAAGTAATTTGTATAAGACTTGTTTTCACTAAGAAAGATAATCTAATGATGCTTCATTTCACAAACTCTTCTTATGGGTGTATAATGTCATCCTAAAAGTTTCCTTTCATTAAATAATTTCAAGAAAAAACTAGCAAGGAATAATAACAAGAGAAATATAATCTGATTTATGGACAAAAGAAAACAGGCTTCTATATATGGAATGACAAATACAAACACAGCAATGATGTTTACAATGTGTAACCATAGATGTATGCTGAAATCACTGAGAGACATATTCAGAAGGCTCCTTTCCTTGATCAATTTTCCCACTTGCCAGCCAGTATTCCTTGCACTTCTCAAATACTTCTGGGAGTATCTAAGGCAATCTGAGCTCAAGTTGAGGTAGGAAAGCTCAAGTTGAGGTAGGAAAGCTCAAGGGACGCCATTTTAGAAGAGCTCCATCTCTGCTGATTTTCGGCTCGCGTTCTATATATTTACCCACGTGTATACAGTGTCTCCGAATAAGCCAAAGCAGCTATGATCCCACTTCAAGGGGGAAACAAGGAAGCTAATCATTCTCTGGGTTTTGTCCCAGGCCCCAAATACCTGATAATATCTAAGAAGAGCTGGATCCCAAACACGCTCCGGAGATTAGCTTCAAACAAACTTTGGTTGACACTGGCATCAACACTCATGAATATTCGTGAATAACACCTATTGTTCACCTGACGCTTGCCTTTGATCAGACCCTACCCTGAATTCCTGAAGGTACACATCCTCTAAACCACTTTGCAATACAAACCTCTAACCCCAAACAACAGAGACTCGTTCTCCTTTCCTTTCAGAATCTCCAAGACATTCCATCCACTATTCTCTGTCACGCTATTCAATGAACTCTGCCTTCACTTTTGCTGGCTTACATTTGATTTCTACCCTGTGCAATGTCAAGGACCCTCTTGCCTGGTCTTGTGGGAACCGCCTCTGAGTTCCCAGACCCAGCCTGCCTGAATTATTACTATTACTACCACACATGTATCTCTTCAAATATGAATCTAGGCAAAAACTCTGAGATGTTAATGCAGGTAATTATGGTAAATAAAGAAGGCAATAGTTCTCTGCTAGAAAAAGATCAGAAACTGAAATTTCAAAACAGGTATCTTTTCTAATATATTGCTTTTAAAGCATCCTCCTTTCTTTATTCATCCATGTTTTGATTTCTGCTCTCTGTTGGGAATGTAAAAAAGTTTGAAAAAAAATTTTTTTTCATGAAGATAGCAGGATGCCATTTATAACTCCCCAGTAAATACAATTTATGTAAAATAGCTAATATGAGAGACAAGGCAGCAAATAATGGATTCAATTGCCTCACAAAATCCTCAATGCTATTGAAAAAAAAAAAAAACAAGCCAAGAAAGAAACTCCCTGTGGTGTAACATAAGGATCAATTATTCATTTGATTAGTGTAAACTGGCAGGAATGACATTATTTGACAAAAAGCTTTTGTTTATATGACTGAAGGAAAATGAACAAAAAAATCAAATAACTTGAATAGAAAGGCTTTATTTACATAAGAGGCTTATGAAATCCATGCTATGCTTTCAGTCAAAGCAAGGCTTCCATCAATGTATATTTATGGTTATTTAAATTTTCTTTCTCTATATACATTTCCTAGAAAGAAGACACCTCAGCTTGATGATTCCAACAGCTATTTATGCTTGATATACAGAGGCTTTTGATTTTTTTTACAAATTATTTCCTGCATTATAGTGGATATATAGAGATAAAAACCATAAATTATAAAGCAATCCAGAAATCAAAGAAAATAAAATACAATAAGGAAGACCTCTTTTGCTATATTTCATTTTTAAGAATAACTTTTTTGTGGGTAGAATGTTATATATATATTCGTTTAAGAAAATCATTAAAAAAAATAAAATTAAACTTACTATGATATTCCAAGTAATTAGACATTGATTACATTTAAATGTGTAGGTCTACAGTCTCTGTTAGCCTAAATAGACTCATTAAATTGGAAAAAAAAAATTCCTCTTTCCTTTCCTCTTTCAATTTCTATTTAAAAACCACTTCTTCACATCATCAGAAACTCATAAAAAACATAGTTGACCTCTGATCATTACTTCTTCCAGTTTTATGTTATCTATTAAACATATGTCTCTTTCCAAATTTTCACTTTTACAATTAGTACAAAATATTTTACCCATCATTTATTATGCTTGTTGAATGAATTCCTAAAATTAAAATATTGACAAGCTTATGAACATTATCACTTAGTTTATATTGGCAGAGGAAGCTCAATAATTTATGCAAACTTATAATCACAGGTTTCCTACACTTGCTGATTTCATGGTGTATGATTATAAATTACATAAAAAGATAAATAATCTTTGTTTCATCAATGGGAAAATATAATTTTATAATTAATTTTTAAAGTATTCTGAATTTTAACATTTTTAAATTTATTATTGGAAAATTGTATCTTTTTCTAAAGAGTTTGTTGATGCATTTTTTATGAGTATTCTCCTTTCTTCTTTATGATGTGCAAGCTCTTAATTTCTAGATGTCACAGATTTTATATTTATAGATGTTTGGATTCCTCAAATGCTGAGTCTGAGGCAGGGACCTGGGGATAGGACATTAATTGGGGAGGTGATCTCAGGAAGACAGAATGAGAGAGTG
Organism: Ursus maritimus; assembly: GCF_017311325.1. Taxonomy (NCBI): domain Eukaryota; kingdom Metazoa; phylum Chordata; class Mammalia; order Carnivora; family Ursidae; genus Ursus; species Ursus maritimus. The sequence continues at coordinate 6,170,632 of NW_024424119.1, forward strand.
GGGAAGTGAGGCACAAAGGATAAAAAACTGATAAAGATGGTGTAGTGGAGCTGATTAATGCCATCTGCAACTGTACATTCCAGACCTTTTTCAAAGAATCCTGTAAAATATGACTTAGAATATTATCTCCAAAAGAAGATGTAGTCCATATATACAATGGAATATTACTCAGCCATCAGAACGATTACCCAACATTTGCAGCAACATGGATGGGATTGGAGGAGATTATGCCAAGTGAAATAAGTCAAGCAGAGAAAGGCAATTATCATATGGTTTCACTCATTTATGGAACATAAGAAATAGGAAGATCGGTAGGAGAAGGAAGGGAAGAATGAAGAGGGGGTAAACAGAAGGGGGAATGAACCATGAGAGACTGTGGACTCTGTGGACTGAGGGCTTCAGAGGGGAGGGGAGTGGGGGATTGGGATAGGCCAGTGATGGGTATTAAGGAGGGCACATATTGCATGGTGCACTGGGTGTTATATGCAAATAATGAATCATAGAACATTGCATCAAAAACAGGGGATGTACTGTATGGTGACTAATATAACAAAATAAAAATTATAAAAAAAAAAAAGGAAGAGGAAAAAAGAGGTACACAAAAAAGTAAACTTGTGGTAGGAGAATTTTCTACTTCATCACAATAGTCCTTAAAAAATTTCAAACCATTATTTACAAAAATAAGTGTACTAATATGTTAAAAATGCCATACTTTCTTCGATAGGTTCTCACTGATACATGCTTATGGTATCTAAATACTTGTTCATTTGAACTGAAGATATTTCATAAAGTATAAATATTTATTTTCTGAAAATAATTTTGAGTTTTCTCTGTCCATTTTCATCTCTTTTGTCCATTATCAGTCTTTTTTCTAGACATTATTACCTTGGAATTATACCCTTGAAATTCTTTCTTTTAACTCCAGTAGTGATCTTCCAATTTCCTTAAATCTAATTTAATGAATTAATACATTCTCAAATTTTGTGAAAATGCCTCAGAGGGTAATTTCAAAAATAAGTTTTTTAAAAATGTGCAGTCCTCATGTGTACATAGGAAATCCAATATAATCTGTAGATAAACTCCTGGAAGTAGTAAGTAATATTGCCAAGATTTTTTAGGCATAAGGTTAATTTTCAAAAGTCAATTTTAACCAGACAGAAAATATAACAAGTAAAAGTTTTGAATACCATTTTATAATAACATAAAAAATATTTTATACCTTGAAGTAAACATAACAAAATCATATTGTATTTTCATTATGGACTATGGTTGCATAGATATATTCACATTTTGAAAACGTTTCCACCTATACACTTAGGAATTGTGTGCTCTCATAAAAAAGTTTTCTTTAAAAATACATTTCTTACTGAAAGTTTTCCCCCAGGGGCGCCTGGGTGGCTCAGTCATTAAGCATCTGCCTTCGGCTCAGGGCGTGATCCCGGTGTTCTGGGATCGAGCCCCACATCAGGTTCCTCCGCTGGGAGCCTCCTTCTTCCTCTCCCACTCCCCCTGCTTGTGTTCCCTCTCTCACTGGCTGTCTCTCTGTCAAATAAATAAATTTTAAAAATCTTAAAAAGAAAAAAAAGTTTTCCCCCAATAGGTTAGATAATTATAGTAGAATTGGTAAATCTTTGCCATAAATCAAAAAGTGGCATACCATATCATGTGATTATTGTATACCTAAGATAATGTGAAAGTACATTAAAAATTAAAATTCAAGGCCATATTTCTTATTTATGCTGTTCTAAACATTTCCCAGTTTTTATACCATCAACAGGGATTGAACCACTATATTTGCATATTTCAAAAACTATAATTGAATAATTGAATTCACACATGCTTTTCATACTTACATATTTTGAAGCATATTGGTAGTAATTATTTTGACCAGTCACAAATTTTATCCATATTGTATTGCTAAGACCTGATTATTTTGCAATGTGTAGCATTTCAAATGTCTATATGAAGCTTTCTGTTGAATAATATTCTATCATAGGCTTTATATTTTTATAAATGGAAGATTAAATTTATTTTTTATTTTTTTATTATTTTTTTTAAAATTACAGGGTTTTGTTTTGTTTTTTTAAAAAAGATTTTATTTATTTGTTTGACAGAGACAGCAAGAGAGGGAACACAAGCAAGGGGAGTGTGAGAGAGAGAAGCAGGCTTCCTGCAGAGCAGGGAGACCGATGCAGGACTTGATCCCAGGACCCTGGGATCATGACCTGAGCCAAAGGCAGACACTTAACAGCTGAGCCACCCAGGCGCCCCTGAAAGATTAAATTTAAATAGATATGCTCTTCTTGTTTTTATTTAAGAGCATCTCAAATTTGTTTACTAATTCCAAGGCCATTTTCCATGTCTATCTGTAAGATAGGATTAAATGAATGAACATCTGTGCAGGTTTTGCTGGCATACAGTGAGTGTAAGTGAGGTTGGGTGATTATTATTATTCTTCAGTATGAAAAAGCATTAATTTAAGTTACATTTTAATAATGAAATCTAGGGGCGCCTGGGTGGGGTACAGCAGTTAAGCGTCTGCCTTCGGCTCAGGGCGTGATCCCGGCGTTATGGGATCAAGTCCCACATCAGGCTCCTCTGCTGGGAGCCTGCTTCTTCCTCTCCCACTCCCCCTGCTTGTGTTCCCTCTCTTGCTAGCTGTCTCTATCTCTGTCAAATAAATAAATAAAATCTTTTAAAAAAAATAATGAAATCTAAAGAACCTGTTCTATAAATTCTAAATCAATTGAGATTTCTCACTTTCTAACATCTTTTTCAAATAAACTCAGTTTAAAAAAAGTATTCTGTGAAGTTGATAAGTGTCACCTGATGTGAGAAAATAAACAACACTAACAGAAGTGAAATTCACTAAAAAAGCAGAGCATAAGTTATCCATTTTAAGGGATAGGAAATTAGGGCATGTAAACTATTATAGTAGTGCCTTATAAAAGCAGTTATAGCTAAGAAAGAAAAGAAAGACAAATTTTTCTCCAGAAAATTCTCGAATGCATTACAGAACATTAATTTTCTTTTTTTTTTAAAGATTGTATTTATTTACTTGAGAGAGAGAGAGAGCAAGTTAGAGAAAGAGGGAGAGGGACAGTATGTGTGAGGGCGGGGCAGAGGAAGAGGGAGAAGCAGACTCCCCGTTGAGCAGGGAGCCCAAGTATGACCCGAGACACCTCCCCCCATATCATGACTTAAGCCAAAGGCAGACAGTTAACTAACTGAGCCATCCAGGTGCCCCAAAACATGAATTTTCTAAATCTATAAGACCATTAGTCTGAGGAGAGACCTTCTGTCTCCTTTGTGGTTGGATTTTTAAAATGAATTAGCAGCTAGAATACAAAACTTGTGTTTTAGATTTATCAACCATGACACTCCCTCTAACTGACCACCATGTACACATGTATGCATGCATGTGCACAAACAATCTGAGTTTGGAACTAATTGAGAATCAGAACAATTGGTATTTACATGTGCTTAATTAGTTAAAATTGTGGAACTGAGATTGTTGAATGACAGGGAGTAATCACTGGATAGGACAGAGACCCTGAGAAAAATTTCATCTGCATAGTAACATAGCTTACTGACAATTCCCACTTCATACTAGAAGGCAAAAGAAGGAGAAGAAAGAAAAAGAAAGCAAGAGGAATGATATACCTAAAATATTAGAAAATGAAAGAAGCAGGAGGAAAAGAGGTAAAGGGAAAGAAAGAAGAATGCTATTTTTAATGTATCACCTCACTTGATTGTAATATGTGCTCTGATAATTTGAAGACTGATTTACATTTCTCACAATTCAGATGATTCACTCATTTTCCAATGAAGTTAACAGTAAAACTAAAAATTGCTATTTTTATACTAATAAAATTTCACTAAAGGCACATGAGAAAAATGAATTTCCCTCTAAATATGTTATCAAACATCTTATAGACAAATTTTAAGAATTGTCTTGTTTTAATAAAAGAATGAAGGAAAACAAACACACATTAAAATAAAAAAAAATACATGCCATAATGATTTATAATATGCCAAGTGTCTTCTATAATTACTAATTATCTAGTCAAATATAGCAAAGTTAAATTTAACTGGAAAAACTAAATAATAAATTGCAATGTATCTCAGCTTAACTTTTTAAATAAAGGAACTCAGTAAGTTATAAAACTTCTTATTCTCAATTGAAAGGACAATAATTTGGAAAATATGATTATGGGTATATGTTATATATTTCATATAAATATGTCCATATAATTCAAATTAACCATTTTATAGTCCTTTACAGTTTATAAAACTTTATTTTTTCTAATGCCTATCTCATGGGACCCACTAAGATAAGTATGATTTGACATTGTTATTTAAGATAAAGGAATGAGGTCTTAATGAGTATATGAAACGTAGCTAAAATCAGATAGAAATAATATTCTAGAATATGACTCCAAATTTTATGGGCTTCTTCCCTCCACTGCCTGGGGTGGGGGGGGGGAGACAGAGAGAATGCATGTGTGCATACACACATGCCTATGTTGGTGTGTATAATAGAGAGAAAAATGGATTTTGGTCAGAACTGGAAGACATAGAATGATGATTTGGGCCAGGTGATGCTAAGTGGGAGACTGTGGTTAAAATTCAATGTAAATAAATCAAAGTGAATATGCCCGGGCTGGTTGAGCAATATATTTTCAGGTAAGAAAATTATAATGGTGGTAGTCATCCTAACCAATAGGATGAAAACAACTTCTACATAATGCAAGGTCACTCAGTATATAAAATAAAGACCATAATTTTGATCTTTGGAGTACAATGTGCATCTATTTAAGAATAGAGATATATAACTGAGCAGTCAGAGACAAATAAATCATGCCTGGAGTACTATTTAAAGTAAGCAACCATTATCTTGCAGAGAATATAGAAGCATGCCACATGACAGCTAGTACACTATTCCTAGACATACAAACAAGGCCATATTGGACTTTCTCCAGCAAATCCCCCAGCTTAAAACACCTGTATAAGTGAACCCTGGTGAAATCAGCAAAGAAACCACTCAAACAACACACGCAATAATAAGAAATAATAGATCTTTGCTGTTTATAGCAGCTAAGTTTTGGGCTCCTTTGTTACATAGCAATTGAAAATCCATACATTAACTGAGCCAGGCATGGAATAGAAATAATGTAATTTATGGAGATTTATCCTTTAACAAATCTATGTTTTACCTACATTCACTATGATAATCGCTGACTACACAATGATATAGAAGACAGAGTGTTTTTGTCCTTGTAGAACCACCATAGGATTTAGCAATTCCACTTCTGGAAATATATTCAAAGGAAATGAAAACACTATGTCGAAGAGATATCTGTACTCCCATGTCTATTGCAGCATTATTTATAATAGCCAAGCCATGGAAACAAGATAAGCATCCATCAATGGATGAATGGGTAAAGAAGTTGTCGTATATATGAACAGTGGAATATCATTCAGCCAGAAAAAAGAAGGAAATCCTGCCATTTGGGATAACATGGTTGGGCCTTGAAGGTATTATGCTAAGTGAAATAAATCAGATAAAAAAAAGGTAAATACTATATGATCTCACTTTTATGTGGAATCTAAAACAAACAAACAAACAAACAAACAAAAACACTTTTACAAAAAAGATCAGCTTTGTGGTTACAAGAGGCAAGAGGGGGAGGGGAACTGGAGAAAAGTGGTCAACAGATACAAAATTCCAGTAATAATATCAGTAAGTACCAGGGATGCAATGTACAACAGAAGGGCTATAGCTAATATTGCTGTACGGTATATTTGAAAGCTGTAAAGAAAGTAGATTCTAGGAGTTCTCATCACATTATCTGTATGACATGGTGGATGTTAACTAAATTTATTGTGGTAATCATTCCAGAATATATGCAAGTCAAGTCGTTAGGCCATACACAATCTTATGCATGCTGTATGACAATGACATGTCAGTAAAACTGGAAAAAAAATGTCTGCGAAGATGGCAGAGTAGGAGGACCCTAAGCTTACCTCATCCCAGGAGTACAACTAGAAGACACCCACATCAGTGTAAATAACCCTGAAAATGACTTGAAAACTGGCAGAACGAACTCCACAACTAAAAGTAGGGAAGAAGACACATTGAAGAGTGTAGGAAGAGGAGAGACACGGTAGGGAGATAAACCGACTGCCAACCTTCCGCAAGAGACTAGGGATCCTCAAGTGTGGAGAAGAGAGAGAAACAGACTCTCACACCAGGGCACCTGCTCAAGGAAGACAAATCCCCATAACTGTTTCTTTGAAAATTAGACAGACCAAATTTGATGAATTCTTAGAACCAGTGTGACTTAAAGCCTGGAATATTAAGAATCAGTGAAGGGTGACAAGAAACTGAGTCCTTGCTTGTGTTCCCTCTCTCACTGTCTCTCTCTCTCTCTGTGTCAAATAAATAAATAAAATCTTTAAAAAAAGAAAAGAAAAGAAAAAAAGAAAGAAAGAAAGAGTCCTCACACTTCAAGAGACAGAACAAATACAGCCTGAGGAGATACAGCATAGAAGAACCATTTTGAAAAGCCCTTGGGTCACACAGGAGGAAAAGTTGTTTACACATCTAGAGCATATTTCAGAGAAACAGGGATCACCAGAAGACTCCTCTAGGAACAAAGAAATGGGCAAGTACCATTTTCCTCTCTCACTCCAAGCATAAACACAGAGTCACCCGTGGGAATCAGCGTAGCACCCACATTCACTACCTAACTTGCTTAAACCAAGCCCCGCTCACCCCCTGCCACAGGCTTCATTGGATTCACCCTTTCCAGTCATGCTTGCCTCAGTCCCTGCACTTCAGGTCCCCTCCCCAGAAGGCCAGCATAAATTTTGCCAACCTAGGTCTCCTGACCCACAAGCTTTGCAGGGTGTTGGTCCTAAGCAGCAGAGGCAGACCTCTCCTGGTGGAAGTCCAGTCTGCACCTTGTTAAAACTGCACACCCCTCTGCACACATTTTGCAGATTGGCCCTAGCTGGCCCTGATCCTGGGAGCAGCAGTAGCAGTTCTCCTTTTGCAGCAGACCAGCACACACCTTGTTAAAATTGTGACTGGTCCTGGTAGGCTGGTCCATGCAATGGTTGCAGGTCTCCTCTCACCAGGAGGCAAATATTTCAGGCACTGTGTACCCCACCCCTTCCAAAATGCTCTTGACAACAGGCCATTCAAACCAGACCACAAGCCTAGCTGTGTGCAAGGAACCTAGGGACCAGCACCACTCCAAAGTGACTCCTGTTCTGGGGAGAGGAGAAGATAACCACACACACCAGTCAGACTAAAGCCCCAGCAGCAAGCTAGGGACAGTCTGTTGGTGAGTACGGGTCCCACACACCAATGAAAACTTCTCAGGGGATGACATAAGGAAAGCACCCTGCAGTTTGGTGCTACTGCATCTCAGGCAAAAGCCTAGTCTGACTAAACTCAAGCCTAACATGGCTCCAGAATGGTCCACTAACAACACAGGGACCAAATCCTGCCCACAATAGGCAAAGAGAGTCACTGTAGATGACTGGACTGAAGGAAAAAGCAGCCAAGATACAACAGCAGGTGTATTCAACACACATAGGAGACGCCCCTGGAATACCATTTTCTGGTAAACAGGGGACTGCACTGCAGGGCACTACAGGACTTCTTCTTCACAAGGCCATTATTTTCAGGAGCAGGAGATGAAGTTGACTTTCCTCACACTGAAACAGACTCAGAGAGGTAGACAAAATGAGGAGACAGAAGAATATGTCTCAAATGAAAGGACAGGACAAAAACCACAGCAAGAAAACTAAATGAAATGGATATAAATAATAAACTTGATGGAGAAAGTAATGATCATAAGGATATTCAACAAAATCAACCCAAGGTTACGCACAACCAGACATAGTAATTAAAATGGTTAAATAACATGCTACTAAACAATGAATGGGTCAACCAAGAAATCAAAGAAGAAATCAAAACTTACATGAAGACAAATGAAAATGAAAGCACAACAATTTAAAATCTTTGGATGCAGCAAAAGAGGTTATAAGAGGCAAGTTTATAACAGTACAAGCCTACCTCAAGAAGCAAGAAAGAGCTCAAATAAATAACTAAACTTTATACGTAAAAGAGCTAGAAAAAGAATAACAAACAAAAGCCCAAAACAGCAAAAAGAAGGAAATAACAAAAATTACAGCAGAAATAAATGATATATAAACTAAAAATACAATAGAACAGATTGATGAAACCAGGAGCTGGTTCTTTGAAAGGATGAACAAAATTGATAAACATCTAGCCAGATGCATAAAAAGACAAAGAGAAAAAGAGGGAGAGGGAGAGAGAGAACACAAAAGAAAGAGGAAAAATGACAATAGCACAGAACAAACAAGTTTAAGAGAATATTATGAAAAATCATATGCCATATGAAACAAATCGGACAAACTAGAAGAAATGGATAAATTCCTAGAAACATACTTCCCAAAAATGAATCAGAAAGAAACAGAAAATTCGAACAGACTGATAACTAGCAATGAAACTGAATCAGTAATCAAAAATTCCTGGCAAATCAAAGTCCAGGACCAGATGGCTTCACAGGTTATTTCTACCAAGCATTTGAAGAAGGTTAGTATCTATTCTTCTCAATCTTTTCCAGAAAATAGAAGAGGAAGGAAAACTTCCAAATTCATTCTAGGTCAGCATTACCCTGATACTAAAACCACACACAAGAAAGAGAACTATAGGCCCAATATTTCTGATAAACATAGATGTAAAAATCCTTAACATAATATTAGCAAACTGAATCCAACAATGTATTTTAAAAAAATCATTCACCATGATCGAATGGGATTTATTCCCAGAATGCAAGGGTGGTTCAATAACCACAAATCAGTCTATGTGATTTATCATATCACGAAGACAAAGGATAAAAACCATATGATCATTTCAATAGATGCAGAAAAAGCATTTGACAAAGTACAACACCCATTTGTGATAAAAACCCTCAATTCAGTTCCCTTTAGAAGGAACATAACTCAACATAATAAAGCTCTTATATGAAAAACCCACAGCAGACATAATTCTCAATGGAGAAAAAAACAGGGAGCTTTCCCTGTAAGGTCAGGAAGAAGACAAGGATGTGCACTCTCAACATTTTTTTAATCAATATAGTACTAGAAGTCCTAGCCACAAGAACCAGACAAGAGAAAGGAATAAAAGGCATCTAAATTGGTAAGGATGAAGTAAAATTTTCCATATTTGCAGATAACTTGATAGTATATAGAGAAAACTCTAAAGACTGCACCAAAAAAACTACCAGAACTGATAAATGAGTAAGGTTGCAGGATACAAAATCAATGTACAGAAATCTGTTGCATTTCTTTACACCAACAATGAAGCAGCAGAAGAGAAAGTAAAAAAAAATCTCATTTACAATTACACCCAAAATAATAAAATAGCTAGGAATAAACTTAACTAAAGAAATGAAAGATATGTAATCTGAAAACTATAAAATGTTGATGAAAGAAACTGAAAATGACACAAAGAAATGAAAAAACATTCCATACTTATGGATCAAAGAAGAAATATTGTTAAAATGTCTATACTACCCAGAGCAATCTATAGATACAATACAATCCCTATTAAAATATCAACAGCATTTTCCACAGAACTAGAATAAACAATCCTAGAATTTGTATGGAACCACAAAAGACCTCAAATAGCTAAAGCAATCTTGAAAAAGAAAAGTAAAACTGGAGGTGTCACAATTCCAGAATTCAAGCTCAATTACAAAGCTGTAGTAATCAAAACAGTATGATATGGTCACAAAAATAGACACATAGATCAGTAGAACAGAATAGAAAGCCCAAAAATAAACTCACAATGACACAGTTAATTAATCTTCAACAAAGAAAAGAAGACTACACAGTGGGAAAAAGCCAGTCTCTTCAACAAATGATGTTGGGAAAACTGGACAGCAATATGTAATGAATGAAACTGGACCACTTTCTTATACCATACATAAAAATAAACTCAAAATGGATTAGGGAAATCTAAAGCCATAAAAATCCTATAAGAGGGCACAGGCAATAATTTTTCTGACATCAGTCATAATAACACCTTTCAAGATATGTTTCCGGAGACAAGAGAAACAAAAGCAAAAATAAACTACCAGGCTACATTGAAATAAAAGCTTTTGCACAGCAAAGGAAACAATGGACAATACTGAAAGACAACATACTGAATGACAAAAGATATTTGCAAAGGACATATCTGATGAAGGGTTAGTATCCAAAATATATCAAGAACTTACAAAACTCAACACCCAAAAAACAAATATTCCAATTTTAAAAATTGGCAGAAGACATGAACAGACATTTCCCCATTGAAGACATCTAGAAGACCAACAGACACATGAAAAGATGCTCATCATCACTTATCATCAGGGAAATGCAAATAAAAAACATGATGAGGAATCACTGCATACCAGTCAGAATGACTAAAATAAAAAAGTCAAGAAACATCAAGTGTTGGCAAAGATACAGAGAAAAAGGGACCCTCGTGCACTGTTCATGGGAATGCAAACTGGTGCGGCCACACTGGAAAATATTATGGAGGTTCCTCAAAAATTTAAAAACAGAACTATCCTATGACCTAGTAATAGCACTACTGGATATTTACCCAAAGAGTACAAAAACACTAATTGTAAGGGATATATGCACCCTATATTTATTGTAGTGCTATTTCCAATAGCCAAACTATGGAAACAGCCCGTGTCCATTGATAGATGAATGAACAAAGAGGTGGTATATATATGTACAATGGAATATTCTTCATCCATAAAAAGGAATGAAATCTTGCCATTTGCAACAGCATGGATAGAGCTAGAGAGTATAATGCTAACCAAAATAAGTTAGTCAGAAAAACAAATAGCATATGATTTCTGCAAAAGAAAAGTCTTTTTCTTTTTGGTGGAAATTAAGAAACAAAACAAATGAGCAAAGGAAAAGAAAGAAGACAGACAAACCAAAAAAACAGACTCAACTATAGAGAACAAACTGATGGTTACCAGAGGGGAGGTAGGAGGGATGATAGGTGAAATAAGTGAAGGAAATTAAAAGTACACTTATCTTGATGAGCACTGACTAATATATGGAATTTTGAATCAGTATATTGTACACCTGAAGCTAATATAACATTGTACACTGGAATAAAATAATAAAATAAAGTAAAATTAAATTATAAATAAAAAGTTAAAAAAAGAAAAGAATAAGAGCTAAATGAAATCTTATTGCCACTAAAGCAAAGGTCCCTTCCTTGTCCCATAATTACAGATTTATCCCAGTCATGTTTTTGACAGATGGCACAAGATAACATTTCTTGTTCCAGATCAGAATGAAATTTTTCCTACCAATATTAGTAGAGGAGTAGATTAGTTTCTTCCTTCCACCATTAGTAATGTTGTAGAGGCCAGAGAATACATTTGGGATAAGGGAGCCAAGTGGCCATGTGGGGATCTTCAAAGTAACATCAGAGTAGATAAAATACCCACCTTGTTTCCAACTAACCTGTTCATACTCGGGGCCTTTAAAGCAGGACATTTTAAATTCCTCAGTTAGGAGGCCAGCTGGTAAATAGAATAGATATGGGATATTTTCTGTGATGAGATTGGAACAGATTCATGAGTTCCAGCTTAGAATATTTGAAAATAAAGTTTCTAAGAGACAGATACCTATGGGAAGGACAGTAGCCTGACCAGAGATTAGTCAAGACAAGGCAAAGGGTAAGAATTGGGCAGTTGTTAATATGTGGTCAGGGATCTCAGAACAAAAGGGACAGAAGTTGTGGTGACTGGTAATTCCTTTATTTTAGGGAAAAAAATGGTTCATGGAAAGGGGACACAGAGTTTGACAGTCTTTCACCCAAATATGATTTGTTCGAAACAACTACAACTAAATGAAGAAAGGGAGAGAGACCGGAGGGCAGATGAAAGAGGAAGAAGCATAGCAATTTAAGAAGTAGTCTGGAAAAGAACTGTGATTGTTAATTTCTACTTTACATATGACATCCATCCTGGTTTCACTTTACCTATCAAAATTCGCATTTAGAATTCAAACTCAGCGCATGTATTATTTCATCCAGAAGCCGTTTCCTGAATCCAAGTTTTAGCCCTTTTCCCTTCCTCAGAGCATTTGTAACTATGAATGATTTGATTAAAGCATACACACACACACACACACACACACACACACACACACACGTAGCATCAACTGGTTTAGATTCTTTTTTTCCTTTCTCTCAGTATATTGGGTTCATCAGAATCACAAACCATTATTATTATTTTTTAATCTGGCTGATACGTTGACATTCAATATATGTCATTTTTTGTTGTTGTTACTGATATGCCTTACATAGTTTTCTTCACAGAGTTCTAAGAAAAACCTATTTTTATCGAAAAATATCTGTAGAGTGGAGTACTACCAACATTGTAGTTTCTATTATACATTACTAAATAAAAGATACACTTTTTAGAATGTGACTTTAATAAAGGAACACTTCTGTCAATTTTTTTTTTTTACATATTAAAAATTCACTTGGTCAATTTTTTCTTTCCAGTATACCAAACTGAATTCAGCAGTGTAATTAATGAATTATTTTTGTCACCAAAAAGAAAAGACTTCTTTTGCAGAAAAAAACATACTTTCTGTTCTACTCTAGCTTGATGACTCTTGTGAATGCTTGGTTATTTGCAGATGGATGAACTGGAAGAATACAAGAATATGCAAGTTTTAGCAGTTTTATGGTGGTCATTCCTTATCTAAGACTTTGTCCCTTTACAGAGAGTTTCAAGGATTCTTGATCCCATGCCTGTGATCCCAGCTATGCACAAGGCTGAGCACAAAATGTAACTGCAATAAATAGGTTTAGATCTGTAGAAATGCTTGCAATTCTGTTACTTATACTTAAGAGAGTTAAGTCTATTCCCACGTATTTATATTTCACGCAGGGTATAAATTACTATAAATGGTGTTTGGTAAATTAGAGCCTAGTGATCCCTCAAGAATTTTATATACTTTTCTTTTTATTCTTATATTATGCCTAAATCACAGAGATATCAATAATTAATATATATTATTAATTTCAGTTAAAGATAAAATGAAATCCTTGATCCCCTCTTGCATAAATATAGAATATGGGACCATGTCTTTAAATGTTATTTTTCTATTAGGCCATTTCTATGAGATTTGCTTCTCTAAGCTTTTTTTATCCTACCTATTCCTCTTCCTCAAAGGAACACTTTGAAAATTAGTTGTACTTCTGTAAATATGATTTAGATTCCTTAGAGAGAGAGCACTCAGAATATGGAATATGTAATACATTTATTCAGTAAATTGTTACATCAAATCATAATCTAGAGAGATGTTTATTGAGTTTGTAGAGTGCAGAAACCATAAATATATCATCCTAAAATGAAATCTTATAAAAACAATTTAAAAGGAAATCGGCCACCATTAATATTACCTTTTTAAAGACTTTACTTTATACTACCTTTAGGAGTTAGTGTCCATTTATATTTGTAATTTCAGTTACATAATTTAGACTATATTGATTATACTTTAATTTTACTATATTAGTGATTTTCCCTAAGAATCTCATATAGCAATATTCCTTTCCTTTCATAATTATTACAATTTTCTCCAGCTTTATAAACATTTCCAGTTTGTGATGCCTGACTAAATAGAGAGCTGTGCTCCTCCTCAGACTTAAATTATAGAAGAAATTTAATGATTTACAACAGCATTAAAAAATTGTGAAGATTATCATGAGCAAACCTTAAGCATGAGAGTTTCTCCATACATAAAATTCCAAAAGTCAGACTGAGTGTAACATTCAATACAACTGATTAATTTACAACCCTATGTCAGCCAAAGAAAAGACCTCAGAATAAAGTAGCTTGTAACCTACACAGTGGTCAGAATAACTCAACATCTAAGACAGGAAAGAGCACTGGGATAGTGGTACAATTACTTAGTTAATTGATTAAAAGACTATGGAGTCACTGACTCTTGTCTTTCCTCCCAAGACTTCTGGTACCCAGTGTTTTCTAAAGGGATGAAAAAGGGGCAACTGGGTGGCTCAGTCCATTAAGTGTCTGCCTTTGGCTCAGGTCATGATCCCAGGGTGTTGGGATTGAGCCCCACATCAGGCTCCCTTCTCAGTGGGGAGTCTGCTTCTCCCTCTGCCTCTCCTCCCCAACCCCTGGCTTCTGCTCTCTCTCTCTCTCTCACTCTCTCTTTCTCTTAAATAAATAAATAAAATCTTTAAAAATAAATAAGTAAAGGTATAAAGCTACAAGCCACTTTCTAAAGGGTCAATTTTGAAATGGGAGAAGTGCAATGTCATAGGTAACTTAACCACTGTTAACAGAGAAACTCCACACCCAGAATATTATCCCACTAATAGAAAATTTGCTTAGCAGCACATATGGCAATAGGTGTCAAGTAACTTTTTGTAGGAATCAGTATTCTTTGTCAGGAGAACAGAGATTATCATCTGTGAATGAGCAAATACATTAAATTATCAATGCTAGTTAAACTAGATGGTCATTTATAAATACAAATAACCAATGTAGCTGGAAAAATACATATATAAATACATAAAATACAAATACACATAAATGCAATGCAAATATCCTTACTTATATCTGATTCATTTAAATGGGATTAGACTATCAAACTCTGTTTAAATACCAAAAATACATAATCACAAATTTTCATTGTTTTTGTCTCTTTCCATGAAAATGAAAATAAGTGCCAATGATCTACTTCTTCATAAAAAATAAATGAATCTCATAACTGCTTAAACTTTTCTTAAAATAGATATTTTAATTTTTAATAGGGCAACATATTACTAAAATAACCAAGACAAATTACAGACTTCTTGTTAGGGCTTAAAAATTACCCATAAAACAAAGATATAATCTTTATAATTTGGGTGTGTCATGAGACTGTTTTTGGAAATAATTTCTGCAAGAATAGCTTCATGATATCAAATAGCATATACCTTTCTGCAGCTGTATGGGGAGAACAAGTAATTTCTCATTTTTATCTTGTGAGATTTCTTTCACAGGTAGATAGGAAAGCCTGTGCCTTTTAAACGGTTGAGATTTCATTAATTAGCAATTAGAGTCAAACAAAACATGATGAAACCTAAAATGTGGAGAGAAAAGGATCAGAATCAGTCTATGAGCAAATGGATTATAGAAAATGGAATATTTTATAAACATAGCCTCTGAAAGCCTTGTGAAAAACTTAAATAGGTGTATGGGATTTAAAAAAATAATTTTAAGCTTCAGTCTAGTCAATGAATATTAAAATGGAGATTTTTAAAACTAAGTTTGATAGTACAAAATGGAGGAAGTTGAGTTTCTCTACATAAGATTTTGGGATAGCTTTTGGGGGGGGATTGTTTTTACTTTTATTCCCTCTTCCACTCCCCCTGCTTGTGTTATGTCTCTCACTCTCTCTCTCTCTCTGTATCAAATAAATAAAATCTTAAAAAAAGAAAGAAATTCTTTTGGCAATGCCTACCACCAATTTCAAGCTTTCTGCTCAAGTCTTTCATCTGTCAAATAATCCTGGGACCTACTTTATAGGGTTGGTAAGATGTCATTGATCTAACACACTTAAAAATGTAAGACCAGTGCCTCTAAACATTTGGAAGATATGCGTACTGTTTTTAATTCCATGTATTTTCTTTCAATTGAGTTTGCAGAATAAGCACACTATTCCCCAGATGGTAGACTGGGGGATACTTTATAGTAGATAAGGGGTAATTGACTGCCATATTATCCTCTCTCGGCATCAGTGCTGGCAAGATAGGGTCTTCAGCCTTTGGGAATAGTGTGCTTATTCTGCAAACTTACCAACTCTATGAAGTAGGTCCCAGGATTATTTGACAGATGAAAGACTTGAGCAGAAAGAAGTTAGGTGGCTCTCCAGTGTCATACAGCTAGGTAGCAGAACTGGGATTTGAAACCAGGTGGTCATAATTAACATCAGAAAGATCTTTAGACAAGAAGCAATTGAATTTTACTGCTAAGTATTCTAGATTTTAGAAATTCTTTTGGCGGGGCACCTGGTGTCTCAGTCATTAAGTGTCTGCCTTTGGCTCAGGTCATGATCCCAGGGTCCTGGAATTGAGCCTGGCATTGGGCTCCCTGCTCAGTGGGGAGCCAGCTTCTCCCTCTCCCATTATGAAAGAAGCAAAAATCATGCAGTTTGGCTTTGAGCCTGTAATCCCTCAATTTGCTTCCATATGAAATAATCTTAATTCAGGTACTTGCCCTGTTTGGTTTCACATTTCTTATGGGACGATGTTCACAGCACCATGCTCAGTATTCATTGATAAGATAATATCAGAACAAGGGTTTGTCAGGTTGTATGACAACCACGATAAAATAATTTTCAAACTTTTTTGGATTTGGATGCAGAGGATTCAATATTATGGAGCCTATCTCAAGGGGATCCATGGAAAGCTCAGGGGGCAAGAGCTCCTGTGAACCGCTGAAGTGTTATACAAAACTTTGAAATTGAATTCTTGTATATGGCTTGATCTTCCAATAATATTTTCTTTAAATTTTTCTTTTTAAGTCATCGTATTTTCCTTTTTGTCCTGAATATCTAATTTTTATACAATTTCATTTCTTTTATTAAAGAATTTTTATTGAAATTTACCATATTAAAATTACCATATTAAATTTTATCATAGCTAGGTGAACATACAAATTCTCCAGACCACGAAAATCAACCCTGCATAAGATAACTTTTGGTCTTTATTTTATTTTATTTTTTTCCAGGAGTACTTGGGGTACTAACCAGTACATAAGAGTTATTCTTCAGGTCAGGTAGAAGATAGTGATATACATTGTTTTTCTTAGAGTTTGGGTGTCAGGAATCATAATGTTTGGGTGCCAAAAGCAAAATCAGTGGTGTGGTTATTAGTATTACTATCAACTCCATACTCAGCCCTCCCCTCCCCTTTTCAAATAGACAGAACTTAAGCTAAATCTTCAAAAAGTCTAGATGCATCGTATCTGTCTACTGCATGTATTACCTTGGTCATTTTGGCTTAGTCACAGACATTGTCAGCAGAAAATTGAGACATCAATACAAAGCTGCTGATGGGTTATGTTTCTACACATAAACAGAAATCAACAGAAAAGCAAAACTTGGAAACATCTGTATTGCAAAATGTTATATTTTCTCATTTTCCTATTGAAATGTCCGCTAACATACCAAAAATCTATCAGAATTATGACTTACTTATCTGTATCTGTATATCAGATTGCTCAAATTAACACATGGTAACTTAGTATTTCAGGGCTAGATCTTTGAAAGAGGGCAACACTGCTGTACTCATTCTTGTCATATGGTAATTACTTGGGTTAGTCATGGTATTTTTGAGCGCAAGAACACTGACCACACAAGCTAACTCAAGAAAAGTTTAGTGTAGAGATACAGGTGTGCATTCAAATCTAGGAACAAGAGCCACTAAACAAGTAAGTCTTAAGCCAAAGGCTGTCCCATAAGAAATGTGAAACCAAACAGGGCAAGTACCTGAATTAAGATCATTTCATATGGAAGTAAATTGAGGGATTATAGGCTCAAAGCCAAAACTGCATGATTTTTGCTTCTTTCATAATGTACAGTTGAATTAATGATCAAGTTTTATCTCAGAATAAAACTAGAATCATGTTAGCCTGGAAAATATTTACAGGATATATGATCAAATGACCTGAACAACTATCAATAAAAAATCTACTGGGTATGTAACCTTGCCTAAGTAGCTAATGTACTTACCATCTAAGGTAAGGTGATTGTAATGTGTGCCTAGGTAAATTAAGATTTTGCTTTATACAACTACTTGCTACAAACCAGTTAAAAATTAGGACATAGAGCCATGCTGGAAAACACTTTGATCTAAAACCTGGGGTTATTAACACTAAACAAAATGGGAGCTACTCCCTGACTTCATGGGGCTTACATTCTTTCTTTTTTTAAAAAAAATTTATTTATTCATTTGAGAGAGACAGACAGAGAGAGAAAGAGAGCATGAGCAGGGGAGAGAGGCAGAGGGAAAAACAGACTCCTTGCTGAGCTGGGATTCTGACACGGGACTTGATCCCAGGACCCTAGGATCACTACCTGAGCTGAAGGCAGACACTTAACCATCTGAGCCACCCAGGCACCCCAAGGGCTTACACTCTTATAGGGCATACAGACAAATAAGTAAAACACATGATGTAATTGATAAGGATAGGTGCTAGGGAGAAAAGCAATGCAGAGGAAGGGAATGAGAATATGGTAAGGACAGACATTTTAAATTGGTAGTTAGGGAAGGCTTCACTGAGAATGTTACATTTGTTTGAAAATATGAAGGAATTGAGGGAAAAGAGCAAGTGCAAAGTCCAGACCCACAGAAATTGTTTTCCAAGTTTGTTGTTTGGATTGCTCCAGGATGACTGGAGCAGAGTAGGTAAGGGGAGGATGAAAAGAGATGGTAGATTAGACATAACCGTGGACCAGACCCTGTGGATCCTTGTACCTGTTGGTTGAAAAAAGACAGGTGACAACTACTTGACAGACACTTATGGAGTCCTGAAATACAGACAGCTCAGTACCCTGCTCATGTGCCATGGTTATTAGAATGATAAAAGTCACTTGAGAATGGCTAATAGATGGTCATTATTTTTCTGTAGATTATTACTTGGAGAAAACCAGTGAGAAGCTACTGGAACATAGCAATCATTACGTAGAAATGTGGGTGAGGCACAAGAATTCCTTAGCTCTGTCTCCATGGGCCATGAATTGCCTAGGGGTAAAAAGAAAGTAATCAAATCCACTGGCAATTTTTTTTTATACATATGAATTGACATTCCTTTATAAGGATAGCTGAAAAAAAATGAGGGGAGGTTTTCTTTAGAGAAAAAATACAATTTTATCTCCCATAGGTGCTGTTCATTATGTATACAAAGATAAATATGACAAGATTCACAGCCCAAAAGAATTTGCAATCTAATGGACTGATGTTTTTGGCTAAATAGGCACTAAATATGGAAACAGTCTACAGAAAATTTTAGTTGTCACAGTTTAGAAATTAGGAATATTTCATATGTGGTCAAATTAATTCATGGAGTTCTTTATAAATCTCATTTTATTATTTCATTTTTAAAAAAGCCTTACCAATTTAGTAACTTATACAGCTAACAAGTGGTACAGATAGAGTCTGAATTTCATTATGCAGGACCCCAAAATCCTTGTCTTGCTCTACACTAAAATCCCTTCAGGCTATAGATATGAAAAGGATCAGACTTCAATCACTGTCACTCCCATTAAGAACCAGATCTGACTCAACTGAATTATTGTAGGGCAAATATTCTTTTCTCACCTAATGATTTCATAGTGTTTCTACTGAAATTTTAAAGAGAAGTTGATCTTTCTAGTTTGTAGGGGGTAGGAATTGTGTAGTCAATGGCATGAGTAACTCCAATGGGCAGAGAGAGATAGTAGAAAGAATGGTTGGGTCATTTTCATGACATTATTTAGGAATTTTCACCAGGCTTCTATTTTTTTTAAGATTTTATTTCCTCATTTGAGAGAGAAAGAAAACATGAGTGGGGGTAGAGGGTCAGAGGGAGAGGGAGAGGGAGAAGCAGACTCCCCATGAGAAAGGAGCCCAATGTGAAACTCAGTCCCAGGACCCCGAGACCACAACCTGAGCCGAAGGCAGACACTTCACTGACTGAGCCACCCAGGTGCCCCTCACCAGGCTTCTAAACCAAAAAATTGGAACACAAATTCTAATATATAAGAGTCTATTTTTAGTACAACAAATTGAAAATTACAAATGAGAACTGCCGAATATTTTAGTAAAATTTAAGCTGTATGGTTCTACATATATACAGGCCATATTTTAATATGGAAATAAACTTAATCAAAGGGGAATATTAGTTACATCAGAACACCTGTCAGGCTAAAACAAGAAGAATCAAACCAATGGCTTTCCTCATTAAAAGATCTTATAGAGATCAACCATCTACCATTTGTAGATAGAGAGTTCGATACATGTATAGGTAGGTCTACAAAATGAAATGATGACAGACTTGTGGCTATAGTTCCCAATTTTATAGGCTAAGAGTATTTTGCTGTGTTGTGGATTATTATAGCTATGAACTGCAGAGTGACATAATTTTTAACTCCAAAAGTCACCAGAACCACAGCGTATAACTTATTTTTTATATCATGTGTCATCTTGAAGAGCTTGAATTATTTTAATATGTTAAACGTTATTTTTAAGTATATTTACTTTGACAGCTAAAATGGAAAGGGCTTTTTTTCTGAATAGACAAAATCTGTGTAATCAGATTGTTCAATTCTAAATAATTCATATATCCTCAGATCATCCTCTAATGTTTTGTATATACAGTGTACTTAGTTCTCTAATACATCTAGCGTTTTAAAATCTAGATTTTCTTTCCTACTTCTATACCTGTTTGTTATTTCTTAGAAAGGTTGATGGATGCACTTTTCAGTCCATAAGAATTGCTTTTTAGATTACAGAAACTAGTACCATATTGAATACTCTTTCTAGAGAACAAGTATTTCAAATTGTATTTAATCATTAGGTCCCAAATGTATTGCTTTCTCAGGCTTTTGTCAACAAAAATAACTCAAGTTATCAACTCTGTGTATAAACCATTGTAACTAACAGCTAAAATTATTCCTTTTATCACGTATTTATGAAGCAATTACATTTTCCACATAATCTTTTTATGCACAAATGTTCTAATCACCTTCATTTTATAGAATAGGAAACAAATTAAAATAGTTTACATTACTGTTCAAACAAAGATGTTCCTCACCTTTAACTATTAATACCACTATATGCATACTAAATAGGCTAAAATTATGTATATATATATATATATACACACACACACATATGTTTGTATGTAATGAAAATATTATTCTGTACACACATATATATACAAAATATATAGAGACACACACTGACAATACAAACTGCTGGCAAAAACATACAGCCCCATGGGACGCCTGGGTTATCTGTCTTTGGCTTAGGTCATGATCCCAGGGTCCTGGGATCAAGTCCCGCGTTGGGCTGCTTGCTCAGCAGGGAGCCTGCTTCTCTCTGCCTGCTGCTCCCCTTGCTTTTGAGGTCTCTCTCTCTCTCTCTTAAATAAATAAATAAATAAATAAATAAATAAATAAATAAATCCTTTAAAAATTTAGAGAGACCTCCAATATGTAGCTGATGGGAATACAAAAGGGTACATCACTCTGTAAATTAGTTTGACAGTTCCTAGAAAGTTAAACTAACACTTACAATATGACTCACAAATCCCATGCCTTGTTATATATCCCAGAGAAATAAAAGGTCATTTTCACACAAATACCTGTATACAGATGTTTATTGCATTTACATTCATTTGGAACACTTGGATTTTACTTATTTGAAAAATAACCCAAATGTCCTTAACTGATTAAATAGATTTTAAAAACTGTAGTACACCATACTATTACTATTACAATACTATAAGGAAAAAAAAACTAATCATACACATAACTTGATGAACTTCAAGGCATTATACTAAATGAAGGAAGACAGTATCAAAGGGTTACCTACTGTGTGATTCCAGTTATATGACAATCTTCAAGAGACAAACTACAATGGTGAAGTGCAAGTCAGTGATAGGGGTTAGATGTTGGAGAAGGGAGTGTTGGGAGTGATACTCTTCTATACATGGAACTGTCCTGTATATTGTAGTAGTTACACAAATCTAGACATGTGCTAATAGACATGTATACACCTAAAGAAAAACTAGTCAAAGTTACAGTGTGTATATATGTATATACAATTGTATAATGATTATAATGCTAGTAAATAATGAACCCAATATTAAACATTGTTCTTTGAATTTGTGTATAACCCAAAGTTCATGTAGAAAATTATTTGTGAATAAGTTACACATATATGTAATGTGGACTATATATATGATAGATCTCTAAAGAGAAGAATATGCCAAGAGTAATTCAATATATTGGGTTTCTATACAGAGACATGAAATTTGTCAGTTAAATTAAAAGGTAAAACATATATGAACCCATAAATAAGAAAAATATAATGGAACCCTAAGACAATAAACAACTCATTGTATTATTTTTTTCATTTATTTTCTTCCCCAAAAGCTAGATAAAATGAAGAGAATATAGAGTATATCAGTCATTGCCATATGATTATATGAATTAGAACATTGTTTTATCTGAGTAGGGTTTCCTAACACACAAAAGACAGAAACATAGACAAAATGCCAAGACTGGGGAATTCATCCCAAAAGAAAGAACAAGAAAAGGTCATGGCCAGGGATCTAATATATATTACTTATATATTATAAAAATGTTTGATCCAGAATTCAAAGCAACAATCATAAGGGCACGAGCTGGGCTTGAGGAAAGCATAGGAGACACATGGGAGTCCTGTACCACAGAAATAAAATACCTGAAACCTAGTCAGGCCAAAATGAAAAATGCAATAACTGAGATTCAAAACTGATGGGATGTAATGATCACAAAGATGGAAGGAACAGAGGAAGGAATAAGTGATATAGAAGATAAAGTTATGGAAAATAATTAAGCTGAAAAGAAGAGAGAAGGAAAAATATTAGATAATGAATGTAGACTTAGGGAACCCAGTGACTCCATAAAGTGTAATAACATTTGGATCATTGGAGTCCCAGAAGAGAGCGAAAGGGGGGCAGAAGGTTAATTTGAAGAAATTATAGCTGAAAACTTCCCTAATCTGGAGAAGAAAACAGACATCCAAATCCAGAAGGCACACAGAACTCCTATCAAAATCACAGAAGCAGGCCAACACCAAGATATCTCATAATTAAATTTTCAAAATATAAAGAAAAAATCCTAAAAGCAGCAAGACAAAAGAAGTCCCTAACTTACAAGGGAAGACAAGTAAAATCAGTAGCTGTTCTGTCCACAGAAACTTGGCAGTTCAGAAGAGCGTGGCATGATATATTCAAATTACTAAATGGGAAAAATATATGGCCAAGAATACGGTAGCCAGCAAGGCTGTCATTCAGAATAGGAGAGATAAGTAATTCCCAGACAAACAAAACTAAAGGAGTTCATGACCACTAAACCAACCCTGCAAAAAATATTAAAGGAGATTCTTTAAGTGTGAAAGAATGACCAAAGGTGACAAAGACTTGAAAAGAACAGAGAAAATCTCCAAAAACAATGCTAAAACAAGAAATAAAATGACACTAAATTCATATCTATCAACAATTACTCTGAATGTAAATGGACTAAATGCTCCAATCAAAAGACATAGCATGCCTCAATGGATTAAAAAAAAAAAAAAAGACCCATCTATATGCTGCCTACAAAAGACTTATTTTAAACCTAAAGTCACCTGCAGATTGAAAATGAGGGGATGGAAAACCATTTATCATGCTAATGGACATCAAAAGGAAGCTGGAGTAACCATACTTATATCAGACAAACTACATTTCAAACCAAAGACTGTAACAAGAGATGAAGAAGGACATTATATCAAAATAAAGAACAAGAATATCTTCCAATAAGAAGATCTAACAATTGTAAATTTTTATGCCCCAAACTTGGGAGCACCCACATATATTTTAAAAATTAATAACAAACACGAAGTAAATCATCGATAATAATACAATAATAGTAAGGACCTTTAACACTCATGTACATCAATGGACAGATCATCTGAGCAGGAAATCAGTAAGAAACAATGACCTTGAATGATACACAGGAACAGATGAACTTAACATTTATATTCAGAACATTTCATATTAAAGCAGCAGAAAGCACATTCAAGTGCACATGGGACATTCCCCAGAAGAGATTACATACTAGGTCACAAATCAGGCCTCAAGAAATACCAAAACATTGAGATCATACCATGCATCTTTTCTTACCAACACTATGAAACTTGAAGTCAACCACAAGAAAAATTTGGAAAGAGCACAAATACACGGAGGTTAAACAACATGCTACTAAACAATGAATGGGTCAACAAAGAAATTAAAAAAGAAATAGAAAATAATACATGAAAACAAATGATAATGAAAATACAATAGTCCAAAACCTTTGGGATGCAGCATAAGTGGTCATAAGAGGGAAATATATAGCAATACAGACCTACCTCAAGAAGCAAGAAAAATAACTATGCAACCTAACCTTATGCCTAAAGGACATAGAAAAAGAATAACAAATGAAGACTAAAGCCAGCAGAAGTAGGGAAATAATAAAGATTAGAGCAGAAATAAATGGTATACAAAAACGAACAAGCAAACAAAAACCAGTAGAATAGATGAATAAAACCAGGAGCTGATTCTTTGAAAGAATTAATAAAATCGATAAACCCCTAGCCAGACTTATCCTCAAGAAAGGAGAAAGACCCAAATAAATAAAGTCATGAATGAGAGAGGAGAGATCACAACCAAAATCACAGTAATACAAACAATTATAAGAAAATACTATGAAAAACTACATGCCAAGAAATTGGATAATCTAGAAGAAATGGATAAATTCCTAGAAACATATAAACTACCAAAACTGAAACAGGTAGAAATAGAAAACTTGAATAGACTGATAACCAGCCAAGAAATTGAGTCAGTAGTCAAAAATCTCCCAACAAACAAAAGTCCAGGGCCAAATGGCTTCCCAGGGAATTCTACCAAACATTTAAAGAAGAGTTAATATTATTCACCTAAACTGTTCAAAAAAAAAAAATAGAAAAGAACAGAAAACTTCTAAATTGATTCTATGAGGCCAGTGTTACCTTGATTCCCAATTCAGAAAAAGATCCCACTAAAAAAGGGAATTATAGGCCAATATCCCTGATGAACAGGGATGCAAAAATTCTCAACAAAATATTAGCAAATCAAATCCAACAGTACATTAAAAGATTGATTGATTGATTGATTGATTGAAGGTTTTTTGTTGGTTTTTTGTTTTTGTTTTTGTTTTTTGTTAAGCAATCCCTATGCTCAATGTGGGGTCCAAAACTACAACCCTGAGATCAAGAGTTGCATGCTCCACCAATTGAGCCTGCCAGGCTCCCCTACCACTATTTCTTTAAATAGACTTTTCTGCCCCTTTCTTTTCACTTCTCTTTCTCGTATTCCCAAGATGCATACATTATTTATTTTGATGGTATCTTATTAATATGTAAGCTTTCTTCATTCTCTTTCATTATTTTTTCCTTTGCTCCTTTGGACAATTTCAGTTGATCTGTCTTAAGCTCACGGATTCTCTTTTCTGCTTGTTCAAGTCTTCTGTTGAAACTCTATTAAATTTCTTAGTTGACTCATTGTATTTTCAGCTCCAAAATTGTTTGGTTCTTTATGTTTTCTATCTCTTTGTTGAACTTCTCAATTTGTTCTTGTATGGTTTTCCTGGTATAAATTGTTTATACATGTTCTTTTGTAGTTCTCTAAGCATTTGTAGAACAATTATTTTAAATTCTTCATTGGGAGGTTCTTGGATCTCCATTTATTTGGGGCCACTTCCTGAAGGTTTACTGTATTTTTTGTTGTTGTTGAGACATGTTTCCTGATTCTGATCCCTGTAGCTGTGCACAGGTATCTATGCATTTAAAGAAGCAGTCACTTCTTCCAGACTTTATAGACTGCTTTGGAAAGGGAAGCCTTTTACCTATGGGTAGAGGCATGCTTGATCATGTTGTGACCCTAAGTCTAGTGGTACAGGGCACCATGTGCAGGGACATGTGGTAACACTGGGTTCTGAGGTCATGATGTCTCTTAGGCTCAAGCTACTCTAGTCCATAGCATCAACAACTGTGTGGTCCTTCGCCAGCACTGTGGGGGGTCCACTGTGGCTGCAAGGGCTGTTGGGAACCTAAATGGTACATCCAAGTCTGTTAACAGGGGACCAGGACAGGTAGCAGTGGTAATTGGAGCTGGTGGTGTCTATACACCCAGCTGTGGGGGCCAACTACAGGGGCTAGTTTTAGACATACTCATGGTGATAGCACAGGTAGCAAGGACCAGGATCAACTATAGGCTCTCACTGGCAGGTAGACACCCTGACTGTTAGTGTGTTCTCCTTTGGCTGCCTTCTCATTCCCTGGGAATGCATATACTGAAATAGAAGCTGGGTTGGGTTGGGTGTGTTCAGGTACACAGCTGGAAGGGATGGCTCCAAGAACCGGCATGGTGTTGGGGCTCAGCCTGGCAGCTTAAACTGATATCTTGTACTCATGCAGCTGTAGAAGCCCGAAGTGACTACAAAACTGCTTTATAGCTCTGTTGGTGGGGGGGAGATGACCAGTGCAAAGAGGGACTTGGGTGTCTCACATCTCACAGCCGCAACTGAGAAACTAAGTCTTCTTATATCTTTTCTCATCTCAAAAGACTCTAGTACCTTTCAAAAACATTTGTAGAAAATTGAGATTAATTAAGAAGCTATCAAAACAATCAAAGTGAGAGGAATTAGTGTCATGGACCATGATGTTAAGAGTGGAGTAGCAAAATAAGATTGAATTTTGCATTTATTGGGAATAACAGTTGTTGAAGATCTAGATGCAGGTTTTGAAAAAAAGACAGTAGTCCAACACTTTATCAACAAATTTGAGCAACTTGGAAAATAAAGCTCTCAATTATTGAAATTGGGGTAACTATAGGAAAGACAGGTTTGGAGGATTTCAAATAAGGAGTTCAGATGGGCATGTTAAATTTGAAATGCTTATTAGAAATTAAAATAGTACTAAGTTTGTGGAATTCTAGTGTTAGATCCATGATGCAGATATGAATTTGGGGGAAATCCAGATCTAGATGATTTTTAAACTTTGAGGCTTGAGAGTGCATCCAGATAGTAAGTGTACATGAACAAGAGAAGACCCCACTAAGGCCTGGGTCATTCAGTGTTCCGAGCTTGGAGAAATGAAGGAAAGAGTGTGGGTAGCCAAGATTGTCACTCTATTGTAACAATCTCCTAAGCATTCTTACTGACAGAATTATAGATGCACCCTCTCCAACCATAGCCCTCCTTATCCAACCCATTCATTTCTGTAATTAGAAAGATCTTCTTAAAGGCAACTATAGTTAGTCATGTTCCATTCTTATTTAAAATTATTTGTCAGTTATTCAGCTAAAGCTCAAAAATCTTAGACTTCTTGACCTTCAAACCCCTGTGGGATGTCCCATTATCATCTGCAAATACTACTTTCCTTACTACTTGTACTACATGCACTAGATTACACCCAGTATGTTCCCCCTGGTCTCTGTACACAGCCTGCTTACCCCTCTTCCTAAAATTTCACCCCACGTCATCCTTTTATCATTTTAACTTCCATTCACATATCATTGCTCCACTTAAATGCCATATGCCCTGAGACTTGATGAGATCCCTTTGCTTCAGCCGTCATAGCTCCCCTGGACATTGCTTCAAAGAAATTGAAACTTCTAATTGTATTATTCTGTATTTGTTTTGTTTGTTTGTTTATTTGTTTATTTATTCATTTGACAGAGAGAGAGAGAGCCAGTGAGATAGGGAACACAAGCAGGGGAGTGGGAGAGGAAGAAGCAGGCTCCCAGCGGAGGAGCCTGATGTGGGGCTTGATCCCAGAACACCAGGATCACGCCCTGAGCCGAAGGCAGACGCTTAACGACTGAGCCACCCAGGCGCCCCTGTATTTGTTGATTAGTAAATATTTGTCATGCTCATAAATGTCAGCAAGATAGGCTCCCTATTTCTTTGACTCAATTTTTGTCCAAGATTTTGTACAAAAGTGTCTGACACATAGAAATCACTATTTGTTATATAAACTGTACAAAATATCTTGATCTCTAGCATCGGTGTTGAGAGATAAGGATTAAACAATGTGGGAATGACACATCTTTTATAAGGAAAAAACATATATAAGTTATATGACAACTCATCTATTAATCCTTATCTCACAATTCTATTCCCATCTGTAGAGCTTTCTGATATGTTAACATGGCATATAAAAGAAACCTCAGGGAAATCATTCGTCATGTTCCACTTTATTGGCTACTAACTAACTCACTTAGTCATAAAGCTGAGTTTGGTGGACAGATAGTGTTAGCAAGTCAAGGTTGCCAAGCACAGAGGTCCCTGGGCTCATTCGCAAGGTCCCAGAAGCCACCTTTTGTGTGCAGAGTTCATGATTTTAATCAAAAGACAACCCCTCTTTACTTTCTAACACACTATCCTGAACTCTTTTCTACTGCTTCCATTTTTAAGACTTCTCTGCCTTCTCCTTATTCTTCATCTGCATGAGTTGAAAGCATGTCCCTAATGCCTCTAGCAAGTGAAGACTGTTTCCTGAACCATTACCACATATGGCAATATTTTCTCCTAGGACAGGTAAGTCTTTTATTGTTTCAGCTTGAGACAGAGGTAACTTACGGCACAGAGTCTCTGGGTATTGGAAACATGATGAATGTTTTGTTTGTCTTGATTGTACCTGGCCTCTATTTCAGGAATGCACCAAATAGCCTGCCTTGTTGAAAACTCTGAGTCACTAACACTCAACAGCAGAAGCTCAGCTGCAAATTGGTGGCTGGCTTTTACTCCCCTGTTGTTTTGGTCACACTTATTTCCCACATGGCTAGTTCTTATATTTGTATTGAATTTGTTTCCTTCAATTCTTAAATATTTCCTGAAGACCCTCCATATCAATTTAAATCAGAATATGTTCACAACCTTATAGTGATGCTATGTTTACTTATTCTCATTTGTATTGTATTAAAACACTGAATCATAATTATTTCCTTCACAAACATCATCTCCTATTTTTCCAGTTGCCAATGTGTGAGATAAGAATCCTTATCCTCATTTCACCTTTTGATAAACTGCATATTCAAGCAAACTTTATATCTATTTTTACGTATGTCCAAAAGTTTCTCAAGAACATCAGAATCTGGAAATAAAGAGGTATAAAAAGATATATCCAGTTTGATAACTGTTTTATATGTATATATTAAATAAATTAGTCAATGTTTAATTTGCTAAATCTGAATCAGAACAGGAATTTTAGAAGTATCTTTTGGTGTTTAAAATCCATAGCAAAGATGAAGGCTCATAATGTATTTAAAAGAGGTACAAACTGCTGTATGTCTGATATGCTTGCAGAATCAGGTCTATGAAATATTAGTTGTGAAACCACCATTTCTCACAAGTAAACAGCATTATAAATTTTAGGAGTAACTGATAAGTTGAAATCTAGTCTTTTAATTTAACATTCTAACAGTGAGATAAAGAGGGGAAGAGGGGTGGTTTTAAAGCCAGAATTTACAACCTTGTGTAGTCTGAAAAATCAGAAATTATGAATTGCTCAATAAATGGTGTCAGTACTTTTATTTTGGAGAGTCACTCTCTGAAAGGACAAGAATTGAGGTTTGTTATGATTTTCTAGAAAGTTTTTTGGGTAGATATCTTTAAGTAGCTATTGAATAATGGTGAATGCTGATGATAGAGTAGTAAGAGAGCAGTATCTTAAAAAAGTAAATAATTCTGTCATCATAATTTGTGACTGTCAGATTGTGATTAGGACAAAGCTGGTTTTGTAACAGCAAGTGCCATATTTCTCTGTGGGCATAAGCTTCCATGAAAAAAAGTACTGATAGAGGATATTTTTATTTCTTTCAATTTAGTTTTTCTACTTTTTTGTACACAATATAATTAACAAGTGAGAATCTGCCCACATTACACCAGCAAGAACAGAATAACCGAGCTTTAAACGTATTTCAACACCTGCATTTTCAGTTAATAAAGGCATCCAAATGGCAAAATTCTGCACTCTTCATCTTTCAGCCAATTCATTTACATAAGTTAAATTAACAGATCTTAAAAAAAAAAGCATCTTTTTCCAAACACATACACTGCTGGTGGGCGCCAATCTCACAGCTGAGAAGAGCAACAGTTGTGGGTCACAAATTTTTAAATGTTATAATTCATTTCAGGAAATCTTGTCCCTAATAACCTGCCCATGGTAATTTTAAAACTTGTTTGTTTGTTATGTTTGTTTTTACAACTGATGATTTTTTTTTCTCTGGGCAGCAATTCTTGAAAATTATGGGTGTTGGTACACCAACTAGAACTCAAGAAGATGTATAGCATAGCTACATTGATATCTTTTTCCTGGTACCAAGATTTAAAGATGCTTTTTCAGAACTCTGAAGCACTGACAAATGAAATAAATGTGTGGGAACTACTATTGTTTTTTTCTATTTTTGTAAGCAAGTGGTGTATGCAAGTGATTCCCAGGTGACTAGTTACTTTGCTCTACAGTTAGTCATTTTTTATTTGTGATATATTCCAGTGATAGGAATTTTTTTCTACTGCCGTGAAGAAATTATTTGATCTCTCCAATTCAGGGAAGAGGTCACTTTAGCACCTATGTGTTTGGAAGCTATCACCAGGTACTAACCTTTCTGTTGAGTAGCCCTCCTTTTTGTTCCTGTTCACTTGCTCAGAGTCATTCTGGTTTGGACCTCAGATCCGAAGACAGTCCCTTGTATGATGAATAATCATTCCCAGCAGTTTCAAAGTTGCTGATATCTTAACCTCAGAGACCACCCAGACTTTTTTTTTTTTAATTAGTGGTAGACTATAATATAAACCTAAAATTCAGCACATTTATGAGTTTCATATTTCCCATAATTCCCATGCTAGGAGGCATCAGAAATTTCAAAACTAGAAGAAACAGACATAAATTGTTGTCCGATGATTAAAAATTGATTGTATTCAATTTCTCCTTTTTCATAAACTAAGGAAATAGCAAGGTTAATCTTGTGATTGACTGAGATAAATATCACTCCACTGCTT
The DNA here is from genome assembly GCF_017311325.1 of Ursus maritimus. Taxonomy (NCBI): domain Eukaryota; kingdom Metazoa; phylum Chordata; class Mammalia; order Carnivora; family Ursidae; genus Ursus; species Ursus maritimus. The sequence continues at coordinate 6,201,577 of NW_024424119.1, forward strand.
AGAATCCTATTATTCACCGGACTCAAGGAAAGTTGTAATTTCTTACCAATGCTTATAAGGTCATGATTTTCTTTTCAGCCTCACTTTACACCACTCATAATTTCTCAACAAACTCACAATATTATACTTTCTACTTGCCATGATGTGAACAGTTTCCCAACTGTTTGATACTCTGTCTCCTTCCCCTGAGACACCTGTTTGATACCAAGTGCTCTTCCTTGTCTGTCTCCACCTGCATTTTCTCCAGGCAAATGCCTATTTATCCTTTTGGAAGCAGCATTTTGTTTACATGGCTGCCTCCTCTGAGAGGCCTGCCCTTCACAAGACACCATGGTGGGGTCCACAGCTGCTCACAGCACTACTGCTCTCCAGGCCCCCTCCTCGACCCAACTCCAGCGGCCACAGCATACACTCCTTAATGTTGGCTACATGTAATGCAGGCCTCAATGATATTTCCAACTTCTGGCTAGATATACCTCCTTCAAGAATTGTCTGATTAACTAAAAGCTTGAATTGCAAGCGTTCTAGAAAGCACAGCGCATTATTTGCTGCCTCCAGTTGCTCAACAAATACTAATTTCTTAACTCCTTTTATCTGGTTTTTATTCCCACTTGTTCTGCATTTAATCTCTTAACAGTCTCCTTTCTTTCTTTCTTTCTTTCTTTCTTTCTTTCTTTCTTTCTTCTTTCCTTTCCTTTTCTTTTCTTTTCTTCCTTTTTTTTTTTTTTTGGTGTAGGGGTATTTATTTATTTATTTTTAGTTTTTTAATTATATTATGTTAGTCACCATACAGTACATCATTACTTAAGGCGGCCGGTTAGCTCAGTTGGTTAAAGAATGTTGCTAATAACAGAGTCTTTCTAATTATCAATCTGATTTTTCCTCTTTGTCCCACCTTCTTTGAACTTACTATAGAGAGCAATGCAATGGGTCATTTTATTTCTGTTAAAATACTCTTTCTCCTCAATTTCATAACATATAATTCTCCTTGATGCTTTTTCTTGAATTTCTCATGCATAATTCATAGATATTCCCCAAGTTTCTCTTGGGGAGCATTCTCTTTATTAGCTTTCCATCCGGGACCTCACTCAGGTCCACAGCCTCAATGTTCACTTCTGTTCCCTGACCCTTAAATTATTCTTTCCTGTCTAACTTCTTTCTGGAGTTTTAGTCTACATTTCCCGATCTGCAGTGATTCCCCAGATATTTCCACTTAAACGATCTACTTTTTCAAATTCAACAGGCTTTTAAGATACTTCCCTGTACACATTCAGACAAGTTCATCTTCTTAATATTTCAGTTCTCAAAGCTGTCTGAAATCAAAAGCTTTCCTACCTTGATGACTAGTTCTGTCTTCCCTTCTAACTCCTGGGCTCCTAATCCCAATGGCTCTATTTCCTCAGAATTTCTCACATGCATATTCTCTTTCCTTCCTTCTAATACCACTATAGTTGCAACATTAGGTATCTTTTGCCCACACTTAAAAAAAAGAAGAAAAAACCCCTCAATTTACCTGACATTTTCACTTCTAATTTTCATTATTATTCTGATAAAACTTTTATCCTTTTCAGAAATTTTAAGTGACTTCCTGTTTTTAGAATAACAAAAGAAATAATAGCTAAACTTAGCATTTCAAAGTCTAGATAATCTTGTCTCCAGAAACCTATGGTGATGCACCTCCCATCCTTGCATTTCTCAGATTCTTAAACAAGCCCAACTCATTCTTCGTAAATCCTGTCTTTTCTCCTTTTGAGGTATGTTTATACCATTCACTCAAACTGTTAATATGTTCATCGTGGTCTTGGCATATCTATTTTCTAAATACTTAGCTTAGTAATTTTCCTTAAAAAATCTTTCTTAGCTTATTTTCATTATACTCCACACTCATATTACTCTTTGAGACAAGAATTCTTAGTTTAGTCCTTTTCTTTATCCCACTGGACACCTTGTCCACCTTATATGAATGCTCAGTAAATACTAGTTGATTTCACTTTGCTGCTAATGAAAATAGAATATAATTTGATTGTTTTTGATTGGAAAAGTATGTCTGGTTGGGTGTTTGGTATTGATATTAAGTGAGATAAGAAGCTAAATCTTTATCATTACCATATATGATTTAAAATAAAAAATAGAGACTCAATACTTTTGTGAATAATATCAGAAGGTGAGTCCAAATTAGCTATTTCTAAAATGTTTTTCTCACTTCAATCTATTTGGTTGGCATTTAATGAAATGTAGGAAGATAAATCACAATTTCCATGAATACTTTTTTAATTGTCTCAGTGGTTAGTGTCAGTTTTGAAAGGAGAAGTTACTTTATCATTTTGTCTTTGGAATGAACTAATTAGTTGTGAAATCCTGAAGATTCAAGTGAAGTCCCTATAATGTTAATTATTTTCATCTAAAGCACTAGCTAATTACAACCCTTTCCTTAACATAAATTACCTACACTGATATATAATTAGAGGGAAAGTTTCTTTATTCTCTATTATTGTGGTGGGTTTTTTTTTTTTGTATTCTCTATCATTATATTATAATCAGAATTCCTGTAGAATGTATACAGTATTCATGTCTCTCTTTTTTCTCTTTCTTTTTAAAAATTTTTCAAGTTTTTATATAATTCCAGTTAGTTAACATACAGTGTAATATTAGTTTCAGGTATAGAATTTAGTGATTCAACACTTCCGTATATCACCTGGTGCTCATCACAAGTGCCCTCCTTACTCTCCATCACCCATTTAATCCATTCCCCTCACTTACCTCCCTTCCAGCAATCTTCAGTTTGTTCTCTATAGGTAAGTCTCTAATGATTTACTTCCCTCTCTTTTTTTATCACCTCCCCTATGTTCATCTCTTGTTTCTTTAATTCCACATATGAGTGAAATCATGTGGCATTTGTCTCTCTGACTGACTTATTTAGCTCAGCATACTATATTCTAGCTCCATACATATCATTGCAAATGGTACCACCTCTTCTTTATCTATTCATCAGGTGATTGACAGTTGGGCTCTTTTCATAATTTGGCTATGGTTGATAATGCTGCTATACACATCAGGGTGCATGTGTCCCTTCAGATCAGTATTTTTGTATCCTTTGGGTAAATATGTACTAGTGCAATTGGTGGATCATAGGGTAGTTCTATTTTTTGACTTTTTGAGGAAACTCCACATTGTTTTCCAGAGTGGCTACCCCATTTTGCATTTCCACGAACAGTATAAGAGGGTTTCCCTTTCTTCACAGTCTCCCAACATCTGCTCTTTCCTGTGTTGTTAATTTTAGCCATTCTGACAGGTGTGAGGTGTTATCTCATTATAGTTTTGTTTTGTACTTTCCTGATGATGAGTGATATTGAGCATCTTTTCATGTGTCTGCTAGCCATCTGTGTGACTTCTTTGGAAAAATGTATAATCTTTTCTTAACTGGATTATTTGTGCTTTGGGTGTTTAGTTTGATAAGTTCTTTATGGGTTTGGATACTAACCTCTTATCAGATATGTCATTTGCAAATATCTTCTTTTTTTTTTTTTTTAAGATTTTTTATTTATCTATTCGACAGAAATAGAGACAGCCAGCGAGAGAGGGAACACAAGCAGGGGGAGTGGGAGAGGAAGAAGCAGGCTCATAGCGGAGGAGCCTGATGTGGGGCTCGATCCCAGAACGTCGGGATCACGCCCTGAGCCGAAGGCAGACGCTCAACCGCTGTGCCACCCAGGCGCCCCTATGCAAATATCTTCTATTCCATAGATTGCTTTTTAGTTTTGTTGACTGTTTCCTTTGCTGTGCAGACTTTTTATCTTGATAAAAACCCAATAGTTCACTTTTGCTTTTGTTTCCCTTGCCTCCAGAGATGAGACTAGTAAGAAGTTTCCGCAGCTGATGTCAAAGATGTTGCTACCTGTGTTCTCTAGGATTTTGATGGTTTCCTGCCTAACATTTAGATTTTTCATCCATTTTGAATTTATTTTTATGTATGGTGTAAGAAAGTGGTCCAGTTTCATTCTTCTGCATGTTGCTCTCCAGTTTTCCCAACACCATTTGTTGAAGAGACTGTCTTTTTTCCATTAAATATTCTTTCCTGCTTTGTTGAAGATTAGTTGACCATATGGTTCTGGGCATTTCTGGGTTTTCTCTTCTGTTCCATTGATCTATGTGTCTGTTTCTATTCTAGTACCACACTGTCTTGATCACTACAGCTTTGTAATATAACCTGGAGTCTGGAATTGAGATGACTCTGGCTGTGCTTTCCTTTTTCAAGATTTCTCTGGCTATTTGGGGTCTTTTGTGATTCCATACAAATTTTAGGATTGTTTGTTCTAGCTCTGTGAAAAATGCTTTTGGTATTCTGATAGGGTTGTATCTATAGATTGCTCTGGGTATTATAGACATTTTAACAATATTTCTTCTTCTGACCCATGAGCATGGACTGTTTTTCCACTTCTTTGTGTCATCTTCAATTTCTTTCATAAGTATTTTATGGTTTTCAGAGAACAGGACTTTTACCTCTTTGGTTAGGTTTATTCCTAAGTATCTTATGGTATTTGGTATAGTTGTAAGTGGGATCCATCCCTTGATTTATCTTTCTGCAGCTTCATTATTGGTGTATAGAAACGCAACAGATTGCTGTAAATTGATTTTTTGCATTGTGCAACTTTATTGAATTCATGTATCAGTTCTAGCAATATTTTGGTGTGGGCCTTCAGGTTTTCTACATAGAATATCATGTCTTCTGGGAATAGTGGTACTTTGACTTCTTCCTTGCTAATTTGGATGCATTTTATTTCTTTTTGTTGTCTGATTGCTGGGGTTAGGACTTCCAGTACTATGTTAAATAACAGTGGTGAAAGTGGACATCCCTGTTTTGTTCCTGACCATAGAGGAAAAATGCTTAGTCTTTCCCCATTGAGGTTTATATTAGCTGTGGGTCTTTCATACATGGCTTTTATGATGTTGAGGTATGTTCTCTCTATCTCTACACCCCTGAGGGTTTTTATCAAGAATGGGTGCTCTACTTTGTCTTGATCCATTGAGAAGATCATATGGTTCTTGTCCTCTCTTTTATAAATATGGTGTATCACTTCGATTGACTTGTGAAGATTGAACCACCTCTGCAGCCCAGGAAAAAAATCCCACTTAATCATGGTGAAGGATTCAATCAAACTAAAAAATAAATAAATAAATAATGGCTGAGAACTTTCCAAATCTGGAGAGAGACTCAGAGAGTTCACGAAGCTAGTGGGTGCAGGGAATGGCCAGAAATCCTTGTATGAATGGATGAGAGATTACTCCAAACTTTGCTGTGAAAGAGAGAAGAAGACAAGGGGGTCAATGCTCAGAGGTGAAGACCCTTTGTTTTTCTTTGTTCCCGCTTTTATTGGTCCTTCAGGATAATTAAGCACATGATGTGTGACAAGGGGTCTTACTGAAACTGGAAGGGTCTGTTTGCTGGGAAGATACAACATGCTAATTTGCTTGTTCTACAAGTTCTGCTAAACATAGCCTAAGGGACAATCCCTACGTTTTTTAGATCATGGGGCAGCTCTTCCGGCTAGGAAAGTTTCTGGAAGGCAACTCCCCATGGCATTCCAAAGGCAAAGTGGTCACACAGGCGTTGGTATTCCAAAGGTCTGCACCCTACTCCAAAACCTTCCCTGCCCTCAGTGGCCTCTGTGTTACATTTTAGCAAGCCAGGTATTATGACTGATTTCATGTTCTACATTAACCCCAACAAGTGGGTAACCTTAAAATTTCAATCCAAAGTAATCTTCATCAAAGCACATAATAATAATAATAATAATAATAATAAAAACTGCCTAAGACAAAAGATGGAGAACTTTAAAAGCAGCAAGAGAAAGAAAAACAAACAAACAAACAAACAACAACCTCTTTCATAAAAGAGAACACCTATAAGGCTATCAATGGATTTCTCAGCAGAGACCTTATAGGCCAGGACAAAATGAGATGATATAATCAAGGTATTAAAACAAAGAAACCGCTGAGAATACATTATCATACAAAGGTGTCCTTCAAACTTGAAGGCAAAATAAAGACTTTCCTTAGTAAACAAAAGCTGAGGAAAGTCAACATTGTTAAACCTGTCTTACAAGGACTGCTGAAAGGAATTCTTCAAGCTGAAGCAAAAATATGCTAGTCAATTACATGAAAATATTTGAAAATATGCAACACACTAGTGAAAGTTATCATATAGTTAAATTTAGAACGTACCAATGCTATACTATGCTGATGTGTTAACTACTTAACTCTGATACAGACTTTCAAGGACCAAAGTATTAAAAATAGCTATAGTTTCTACAATTTGTTAATGGATACACGGTATAAAAAGGTATATGGTGACATCAAAAACAAAGGAGAAAGAAGCATAGAGTTTTTATGCAATAAATGTTAAATTGTTAGTATGAAATGGACTGATAAATTGTTAGTGTAATTAGTGTAAAACGAACTGATATGATACATATATCACATTATATATGTGTATATATAAATACACACATGTGTGTGTATGTGTTGTGTATTTGTATCTTACAACTTTCTACCATGCACAAGATTTCATACATCTCACCCTCTTACTAATAGTTGCTCTTAACTCACATATGGATAGAGAAGTATAAAATACAAAAATAGTAATAATTTCATTTTACACTATGAGATTTGATCAAAGATTAAAGTTTCATGTCTCAGAGTGTGTCACGGATATTACATAGTGTGCCATAACTGTTTAATTGTGGGGATATGTGACATTACACTTTTGATCCTAGCATAAAAGCAAAAGAGTCTTTTCTACTATTGAATCAATCTTGTGTTCATTATATTCAAGTTGGTCATGCGGCAGATTCCTTTAGTATTATACTGCAATAAGTTCCCTTAATTTTACTAGGAATTCTAAATCTTTATTCATAATTGATATTGATCTATAGAATAAATATACATAAAACATCGTGTGTGTGTGTGTGTGTGTGTGTGTGTGTGTGGTTTTATGTAAGCCTCATGGGAATCACAAAGGAAAATTCTGCAAAACCCTACAGTAGATAAACCAAAGATATAGAGAAGGGAATTATAGCATACCACTATAGAAAATCATCAGTTCACATAGGAAGAGAACAAGAAAGAAAGAAAAAAAAAATGGAACTGCAAAACAGCTAGAAAACAATTAATAGAATGACAATAGTAAGACCTTACCTATCAATAATTATTTTAAATGTTAATGGATTGAATTCTCCAAACAAAAGGTAAAGAGTGGCTGGATAGATTAAAAAAAAAAAAAACCCAACTAGATGTTGGCTACAAGAGACTCACTTCAGTTTTCCAGACATACAGACCCAAAGTGTTAAGGATGGCAGTAGATATTCCAAGCAAGTTGAAACTAAAAGAGAGCAGGGATGGCTATACTTATATAAAAGTTTATATAAAATAGACTTTAAACCAAAATGATACTAAGAGACAAAGATAGTCATTATATAATGGTAAGAGGTCCATACGTCAGAAAGATATAACAATCATAAATATATACACAGCAAACATTGGAGAAACTACATATACTTAGCAAATAATATCAAATATGAAGGGAGAAATAGACAACAATAATAATAGGGGACTTCACTACCCCACTTTCAGCAATGGATAGATCATCCAGATAGAAAATCAACAAGGAAACCTTGGACTTGAAACATACTTTAGACCAAATGGAACTAACAGACGTATACAGAACATTTTATCCAACAATAGCAGAATACACATTCTTCTCAAGTAACCATGGAACAGTCTTTAGGATAGATAAGATGACTGGTCACAAACCAAGTCTTTGTAAATGTAAGAAGACCGAAAACATACCAAGTATCTTTTCTGCCCTCAATTGGGTGAAACTAGAAGTGAGTAACAGGAGGAAAACTGGAAAATTTAAAAATATGTGGAAATTAAAAAACATGTTCTTGGAGAACCAATAGTTCAAAGAGAAATCAAAAGGTAAATAAAAAACTACCAAATGAAAATGAAAGCACAATATATCAAAACATGCAGAATAAGGCAAAAACAGTTCTAAAAAGGAAGTTTAAAGAAGCAGACACGTACATTAAGAAATAAGAAATATCTCAAATAAACAACCTCACTTTACACAAAAAGGAACAACAGCAACAACAAAAGGAACAAACTAAGCCCAACATTATCAGAAGGAAGGTTATAACAAATATCAGAGCACAAATACATGATTGGAGATTGGAAATACAATATAAAAGGTCAACAAAACTAAGATTTTTTTTAAAAGATAAAAATGACAAGTATTTAGCTAGACTAATTAGAAAAAAAAGGAAGACTGAAATAAATAAAATCAGCAAAGAAAGAGGACATGTTACAAATGATACCACAGAAATACAAAAGATCATGACAGACTATTGGGAACAATTATATACCAACAATTGGATAACCCAAAAGAAATCAATAAAATACTAGGAACATACAACCTACAAAGACTGAATATTGAGAAAATAAATAATGTAAACAAATGATGATGTGTAAGGAGAAGGAATCAGTAATCACATCCAACAGAGAAAAGTTCAGGACCAGATCGTTTCACTGGTGAATTCTACCAAATATTTAAAGAAGAATTATTCACCTCTTACCTGTCAGAATGATTGTCATCAAAAAGACAAGAAATAATGTGTTGTTGAGGGTGTGGAAGAAAGGGAATCCTTGTGCACTGTTAGTGGGAATACAAATTGGTACAGCCATTATGGAAGCCAGTATGAAGTTTCCTCAAACTGCTAAAAGCAGACCTACCATATGATCTAACAATCCCACTTTGGGGTATATATCCAAAAGAATTGAGATCAGAATCTTACAGAAATATCTTCATTGGAGTGCATATATTTCTATATATAGTATGTATATATATGGTGTGTGTCTATAGTATATACATATGTATATGTATACATATGTATATATGTACATGCATATATATATATACACTTTATATATACTATATATATTTGTTATATATAAACACATATATTCACACACTTTATGTATACTATATATACACATATATACTATATATAATATATACATTATATATAATATATACACACATTATATATACACACATAATATATATTAAGGTTCATTTGTTATAAACAGCAGGATATCCTTTTTTCTCATAATGAACAATATTCCATTGTGTTACACTATGTAGATTATTGTTCAGTTATGAAAAAGAAAAAAATCCTACCATCTGTGACAACTTGAATGAACCTTGAGGATATGATGGTAAGTTAAGTAAATCATACTGTATGATATCACTTATATGTGAAATCTAAAAAAGCTAAACTCAGAGAAACAGAGAGTAGAGGGTGGTTACCAGGGGCTAAATGTGAGCAAGAAATGGGGAGATACTGGTCAGAGAACATAAACTTCCATTTAAAAGATTAACAAGTTCTGGACATAAGGAATAGCAGGGAGATCAGTAGGAGAAGGAAGGGAAGAATGAAGGGGGAGTAAACAGAAGGGGGAATGAACTATGAGAGACTATGGACTCTGGGAAATAAAATGAGGGTTTCAGAGGGGAGGGGGATGGGGGATTGGGAGAGGTCGGTGATGGGTATTAAGGAGGGCACGTATTGCATGGAACACCAGGTGTTATACGCAAACAATGAATCGTGGAACACTACATTAAAAACTAAGGATGTTCTGTATGGTGACTAACATAACATAATAAAAAATTTAAAAAAATAAATAAAAGATTAACAAGTTCTGGGAACTAATATATAGCACTGTGATTATAGTTAATATTATGGCATTATATACTTCAATATTGCTAAAAGAGTAAATCTTAAGTGTTCTCACTACAAAAAGAAATAGTAATTAATGTGAGGGGATAGAAATGTTAGGTAGTGCTATGGTGGTAATCATTTTGCAATATATAAATGTATCAAGTCAGTACATTGTATACCTTAAACAATATTACATCTCAAGTATTTCTCAAAACTGGAAAAAAAAAGGAATCCCATACCCAGCTGAACAAAATAAATTAATTATGTTTAGATGACTTATCGTACATCAATAGATAAAACTGTACTTACCATGACTTATAGAATCTTACGTAATATGATCCTTCTAGAATCTTACGTGATATGATCCTTCCATACCTCTATGATTCCATTTCCTACCAGTGTTCTCTTCACTCAACCTATTCCAACAATATTGACTCTTCAACATTCCTTGGACGATATCAAGAATACTCCTACTTTAGGACCTTTGAAAATCTCTTACCTCTAATTATAGTGCTCTTGCTTCATGTAGTTATCTGTATGGCTGGCTTCTTCACCCCCTTTACTGATCTGTTCAGATGTCACCTTATTAAAGTACTCTGCCTTCATCATCCAAAAAAAAAAAAAAAAGGCCTGCTTTTCCCCAGCATTCATTTTGCTTCATAATTTAGTTTCTTCTTCTGTACTTCTTCAGAGAATTTACTATTGTATTTCGTATTGTGATTTTACTTGTTTGTCTTAATTAATTCTTTATCTTTCCACTCTAAAATGCAAGTGCTATTAAGACAACTTTTTTTTTTAAATTTTTTACTGTTATAACTCTAGCACCTAAAATTGGCAGATCAATACTTGTTTTTTAAATAGTAAATAAATAGAGGCTCCTGGTTGGCTCAGTTGGTTAGGGGTCTGCCTTTGGCTCAGGTCATGATCTCAGGGTCCTGGGATGGAGCCCCACATTGGGATGCCTGCTCACAGGGGAGTCTGCTTCTCCCTCTTTCTCTGCCCCTCCCCAACTCATGCACTTGCACTCACACGCACACACTCTCTCTCTCTCTTAAATAAATAAATAAAATCTTAAAAAAATAAAATAAATAGTAAGTTAATAAATTAATGGATGATGGATGGATAGGTAAATAAATGAGTGAATACAAAAGCTATAGGAAAAGAAAATACCAACGTTTCTATTTGCCCAACTGCATTATAAGAGCTGAAATTATAAATGTAGAGAATACAAAAGAAGAATCCCACGTTTGGGAAAATGATGAAAAGGAAAAATGTTCTAATTATGGTAAAATATTAAAGAGCCAGAAACAAAAGAATGAGGAAAGAAAAGGGCCTTTAAGATAGAAGTAAAACCATGAAAAGTTACATGAGTTAATCAGAACTCAAATAACAAATGATAGCATTTTGAAGTACAGGAATCTTTACTCCATACTTATATTCTTTTCATAACTAGACAGTTGTTTTTCTCATCAAATCTATAACCACAGTGACATTTAATAAACTAATATAATGACACAAAGAGCAAGAGTTGGCATAGCTTATGACTTAGAAAGATATTTTTCATAGGAGAGAGTATAAGGGAATGTTAATACATGGCCATTAGCTTTCCAGGAAGCGTACCTAAAATTATTCAGTGGACAAAAATAAAAGACTAGGTGACCAGAAACAAAATGAAGTAATTGGATATTGGGTGGTACCAGGAAGGTTTCAAACAGATTGGAAGGGGGCCCAAAATGGTAAAAAGATATTCTGAATGGGTAAACCATTATCCAGAAAGGTGAACTAAAATAGTATATTGTATCTATGTTTAGAATTAGATCCCATATCCAGAGTTCAAAAGGTGTAATTAACCTTCATATGACTCCAATGCCAGGCAATCAGTTGAAACCAAAATCAATTTGCTGAGAACTGGGCTTTGACTCAAAAACCCGCAAGTTCTGCCCTGGCAATTGTAACTGCATTCACTCTGGTGCTAGGAAAATCAGGAATAAGTGATGCAAGATGCTTCCAAAGTTCTGTCCCTTACAATTGCCTCACAAAAATAAACAATCCTCATTCATTTGTTGTTACTGTTTTTTGTTCAGTCAGCATTGCCTTCTTAAACTTAGGGAACTCTACTTTCTCTTGAGAAGCCAAAACAAATGCTCCTGAAAGATCTTATTTTAGATTTGTTTTTTGTTTGTTTGTTTGTTTCTGTTTCATGTCATAATGGTCTATTTTGTCATGATTTTTTTTTCCCTTACTGTGCCTTTTGACTTTTGGTATTCTGGGGATTTTAAAAAAGAAACAAAATATAGAGTATAAAATGATGTTACTAAGGATAAAAAATCACCAAGGATAGTTCTTACTGTCACATTTCATAAATGGTTTATTGCCTGGTAAGCTTTTAAGGTTGGTGTGATTTTTGTTGGTTTCAGTTCAACACTTCAGCTCAAAGAGTTGGGAAAAATGTCTATAGTTGTATGGTTCTTGATCACGCTCTTTTAAATAAAGTTCTTAGTCCTCCTTAGTGCCACTGGCACTTAGTACTTAGATGCTAAAAGTGATTCCAGTACCAATTATAATGTGTGTGCAGGTATGGGTTTCTCCCACCAAGCAATGCTTAAACACCAACTGGGTGTCCCATAATTCAACTCCATTCTAATGCTATTCACCCTGAGATAGCAGTAGATGCCACAGTTCAAGGGTTCAGTCCCACAAGACCGCTCTCTGCTTCAGTTGCCCAGTACTTCTGATGGCCTGGCAATATATCAGAAGTTCCCATGATCCCTTCCTTGGGTTTGATTAATTTGCTAGAGCAGCTCGTAGAACTCAGGAAATCCATTTACTCACTAGATTATTGGTTTATTACAAGGGCTATTAAAGGATAGGAATCAATAGCCATGTGAAGAGATAAATAGTGTGAAGTCCTAAACAAAGGGGCTTCTGTCCCTGGAGCCTGGGGCCCTGCATAGTGGCAGTGGAAGCATTCTGGTTCACTAATCTGAAAGCTCTCCAAACCCAAATATGACTGAGGAGCAGTCAGATGGGAGATCTGTGTAGGGCAAGGCATGGGGAAAGGGCACAGTTAACTCATCCTCTCAGGGAAGGCCACTTCTTCCCGCATCTCTAAGTGTTCACCAACCCCAAAGCTCTCTAATCCCCATCCTCTTGGATTTTTATGGAGGCTTCATTATATAGGCATGATTGATCAAATCAACCTCCAGGCCTTCTTTTCTCCCCAGAGGCCAAGGGCTGGGATACAAAAGTCACCTCATTTACATAAGAAAAGACATCTTTATCACTCTCATTTAGCAAATTCCAAGTGTTTTATTAGTTGGAACCAGAAACTGTGGAGGAAGACCGAATATACATGAAAAATACATTTTGGTCATTGACTCATTAAATATGTATTTCTTACAAATCACAGATGTCAAATCATTTGTATTGCTTTGTGTAGTAGTTAAGGTATAGACAAGAAAATACAGTGGAGATAACACAGATTTGGGAATTAGGTAGACCTGAATTAGCTCATATTCACTGCATACTAACTGTATCCCCTGAGGACTGTTAACTTCAAGTTTTCTCATTTGTAAAATGGAGATGACATAGTATATCCTAGAATACTTAAGATTAATAACAACATTTCAAATGCTTAGCACAGAACATGCTACATAGCACTTACTATTCTTAAAAATTGTGCTCCAGCATACTATTCATGTTTATACCAAATAACCATTCATACTTACATTTCACTGCAATGCCTTGTTTGTTTCTTAAAGCCTTCAAAGTATTGCTTTTATATGCAAGGACATGGAAATTTGCACTAAAATGAAAGTCAGTAAGGCATAAGGTTTTCACTGAGGAATGGAGGTCATTGGGTTTTTCTTTTAGCACAGATTCAGGGGACACAGCTTTAAGGCAAAAAGGACTCTCCTGGTTTCCTCCCTGCTTTGAGTTTCAAGGAAAGCAGTCTTGTAATACAGAAGCATGTGCGCCACAGGCTTGGTTTGGCAGGCAAGCTGTTTGCTATTTCTGAAGCATATATGTTCCTTTCTGTTCCGAACATGCCAGAGGCTTTTCTCATTGCCAAAATTTCTCCTTTGTGAAACTCCATAGGAAACTGATACAGTCCATGTTCAAAAGACTTTCAATACAAAGCTATGAAGCTGCCATTGACTTCACATCTCCACTGGATGGAAAAAAAAGAGAAGTTATAGGATGTCAGGCCAATCTTAAAAAGTGATGCTTATGCTATCACAAAGGGCAAAAAATTCAGTTTTTAAAATACCCCTCTGAGTATGGTAGGTCTCTGAGAGAATAGAAGATGACATTGACAAAAGGCTACTAGTTCTTTTCTGTTTTTCTAATCCTTTTACATTTTTCTTGAAACATAACATCATGCTGTTGTGAGACCTTCTGGTTGCGTGGATTTCACTTAGTGGTTTCCCATCAACCATCTCATTGCCAAGAAATAAAAGCAGATGGGCTTACATTCTTCCATTAGAAACGACAACAAACAACAAACAAGCAGAAACACATTCATTTTTGCTGTTCTACTTATGAAAGCCTTGAAAACAATGTAAACTCTTGGAAGCTATTAGAGCTTTCCTGTGAAGAAATTTTAGTAATCATGAGCCGGCTTTTATGAAAGCAGTATGCAAAAATTTATGAGTCATTCACTGTGGTCTTTTTCCTTCAATTAACAGCACAGTGTGTAGAAGTACTTTGTATTAGTTAAGATACAGTAAAAGTTGTTACAATAAAAACAGCACCAGAATGGTGAGTTTTAAATGAGATTGAGGTTTATTTCTTTATCATAAAAGAGTCCGTGGGTGAGTAGGCCACAGTGGCTGAGTGGCTTGGATATTTGAGGTCATTCAGGGACTGATTGTCCTCCTATATTTCTCTTTTTCCATTACTCAGGGTGTTAGATGTGTCTGTGGGATTAAAGCTGGAAGCCTCCAATATTGGTTCCCATAACATAGGGTGGGGGAAAAACAGAGAAAATAAGTAAGTACATAAAGATATGAGGTTGCCTCCATCCCTTTCATATGCACCCCACTAGCCTTAACTTATTCACATTTCCTCAGCACGATGCAGCAAAGTCTGAGAAATGGTCTCTGGTGGACAGCCACATTCTCAGTGAAATCTTGATCAGGGAATAGGGAGGGAGTGTTGCATTACTAAAAGAATAAAAAAATAAAAGAGAGAGAGAGAGAGAGAACAATGGATAAATGGGTACTGGGGATATTTGACAATCTTTGCTGTGTACGGTCCAAGCATTTCCCCTAGGAAATTTAATTGCAGGAATATTCCTGTGGGAATATTTCCCTAGGAATATTTAGTTGTGGAATATCAAGTTGCAGTAGTCCGGAATGTTTAAAGAGACAAACTTTTAAATTAGTGGGCTGACAGACTATATGGGCTTGATGTACTTCTTACCAAGTTTTCTCTTAAACACACAGAAAGAAAAAGGTTTCGTGTAATTAAAAAAAATGAAGGGCATATGTAAAATTTCATACTGAATTTAAGCAAATGGCATTGTGGATGGCGATGAGTTTAAAAGTATATTCTTGAACCACATATCACATGCAATTAGAGTCTTATGAAGCCGAACAGACACCCAAAAATAAAACAGGAAAAAACTATACCAATAGTATCCCACATTCAACTGCAATCTTAACAAGACAGAATAGTTGCCAAGAAGAAAGTAGAAAAAGACTCTGACAATACATCTGACTTTACTAAATTGTGAGAACTAGAAGTTAAAATTTAGAAGAGAAGGAAAAATAGGCAACTTTCCCTCAAGTGCACAGAAGTTATCATTTTATGCCATGAGTGCTAAAAGTTCTGTCTTCAACCTTTGTCAACAGCTCTTTTCTCACTGGCATTGGGAGCCTGCCAACAGACATCACTGCAGGAAGTAGGCATATGCAGTGCTTCCTTACTTCCTGAAATGCATACACATTGTAGGGAAAGCACCGTGAAAAGTGCTGAGACTAAGCTTAGCTTGCTGAGAGTAGGGCACTCACAAACTGTAGTGTTGAAATGACAATTTCAAACTACATCTGACTCTAGCTCAATCAAAAAATCCAAACATGTAGGAGAAAAGGAGACCTAACTTCAGGCCAGTAAAATACTTCAAATGACTCTAAACACGACTTACAAAATTTGGCCTGCAAGTAAAGACTCTATATATCAACCTGACCATCTTATTGAAGTCTGAAAGGAGAAAGCGACCATTTGATGGTAACTATGCCCCTGAACTACATCAGGACTGGACTAATTCTCTGAACTCAAAAATGAAAACAAAAACAATAGCAGATCTATGAGCAGAAACTAGAGAAAGGGAGACAACACCTTGATGATTTTGAGGATGCTCATATCTTTCAAAATATTCTCTCTGTACAAGACTAGGGAGCTATAAAGAAACACCTTGAAATAAAAGCAGAAATGTAATGGGAGCTGGCAATTGGGAGGAAGTGAAGGAAGAAAGGAAAATCAAGAGAGAAGAAAAACTCAAAATACAGAATAAACATTAAAAACTTCTTTGGAGGTAAAAAACTTTGAGGTAAATAAAATGACTATTTGGAGAACGCATTTAATAATTTCACTCACAATGAACAGGAAAGTTAAAGATAAGAAGAAAATAATAGATGAATGATAAAATAGTGACAGACATTCTATGAAGATGATAGAAATCCTAAGAATTATAAGTTTTCAGTGGAAGAAACCATGAATAATAGAAACAAAACCAATAATCACAAAAAATTACCATGTATGAATCATTTGTGATTTACATCTACCATTATCTCATTTAATCTCCAGGAAACTTCTATAATATACAATCTTACATCTACTTAACAACTGTTTAGAGGAAGCTTGCAGTGAATTTTAAATAACTTGCCACAGAGTTAGTAAGAAGCAGATGCCGCAAATCCAGCTGATTCACTTCTAGAGGTGATGTACTTTATGTTTACTCTCAGGGAGCTGAAGAAAAATATGAGTTTTAAGTTTGAAGGTGTTTGGTGTTTGACAGGAGAAAAAATTACAAATCACTCCCCTCTCTAGATATATCCTAGGGAGGAAAAGTGTTTGAATTTCAACAAGTTAAAAAACAACAAAAACAAACCTGGAATCGCCCAGAAAGAAAAAGTGTTTTTTTCTACTACACTAGTAATAGTAGTAGTAGGGATAGTAGTAGTAATTAATTAGATAAAAAGAGAGACTGGATTTAGAATTCTATTTATTGACGTAGAGCATAAGAAGACACTGGAATTTCAAGAGGGAAAGTTTAGGATCTAAGTGATCCGTACTTGACAAATTGTCATTCACGTGTAAAGACCTCAGAGAAAATGCTGTTTCACAAGAACTCTAGCAATACCCTTGCCTATTTAAGAAGATTAAAGAGCTAATCTAACCAAACAAATGTCAATCAAAATAAAGCACTGGAATGGAAAAGCGGTTATGATAGAGCAGGATTGAAGGGTTTTTTAAAGTAATCTCTACACCCAGTGTGGGGCTCAAAACTACAACCCCAAGATCAAGAGTCATATGCTCTACAGACTGAGCCAGTCAGGCACCTTAAGAGAAGGCTTAAAAAACAAGACTGGATTCAGAACATGAATTAAGGTGAATCACCTCTCCCAGTTTAAAGGGCAGTGACATGGAGTTAACCCGACTTGGCTTTTAGGCCTGTTTCTGGTTCTCCCTGATGACTATTTTCATGATTTTCTCTTGTTTTATGATAGCAGTTCAGCAATAGGCTCAAAATAAGACTTCAGTAAAAAATGTTTGATAGATTATTATTAATGTACCGCATTTCCCTGAGTACCAGGCTCTCAAATAACAATGGGAATTCCCCCTTCCCATTGAATGGTTGTACGGAAAACTCTGGAATTCTCCTATGTATGCATCATTTAGTAGCTATGGTTTCAAATCATCAAGATGCATTGATTCAGATGGGGACTTTTCAGGGCCGTTTGATTGGTATCTATCAGGGCCCTTGAAATCAATGGATGAGACTTCTAAAAAACACCTTTCTTGAAACAATTATCTTTGACTGGGATTTGTTATTCTCCATTAGTCCTTCCTGGCCATGTTCACCAAACTTACCATGAGACGTATGTGATTGTTTGGTGAGGCATGGCGATTGCTGGGAGGAAACTGAAATGGATTGAGCAATGTATATATAGTGTAAAGTAAGGGTATGTGTGTGTGTGTGCGTGTGTGTAGCTAAAATCATGCTCCTTGGTATTGAGTATGCCACTGACAGACACTGTAAGAACAATAAAGTTCTTAAGATTCTGCAGCCATATTGATCTCTATGCCTCTATTATTTACTAAAATGCAGAAGACATCGTGTCTATTAGTATAGTTGTGGATGTTTGACATTGGGTATGGGTGAAAGAACATCACAACAAACAGTACAAAAAGATTGACAATAAGCACTGAAATTAAACGTTAAAATAATTCTATAGTTACGTTTAAAATGCTACAATATATATGGGTTATTAACTGAATGGAAAATAATTTGGAGGCTTCACGTATTAAGTAAAATATTGGAGTACAAATTAGTTTTTGTTTTTTTTTTTTTTTTTGGTTTAGGCCTATAATTGAATATTATATTGACTTAGAAATAGGGACGTGCCAAGCAAAAGAGAGTAGGCTCTGTACCTTACATTGAAAGTGATAAATTTACATTGTCTTTATTCCTTAGAGATATATAGATATGTTTGTATTTGATATATTGAAAACCAGCTGTAATGTCCACATTACCTACAGAAAACACAAGAAAACAAGGCACAGTTTCTGTAAAGAAAGTCAAAAAAGAAGGACACATTAAAAATAGGATAAAATGAGTAAGCAAAATCCCCAAACAATTGTTAAATATTAAAAAAAAATACACATGGGTTGATGATGTTAAACATTACCTCAGCCCTGTATTCCTGGAAAATAGCAACAGTTAAGAAATCCTCCATCACTTTACGTTCTAGAAAATAGTTTACAGCAAAGAACTATCTTTCCCATAGGACGTAGATGACACTCATGTATAGCCCCTTGTTTATCAATGACAAGGCAAGGCACAAATGCTTCAAATTCCCATTCTCTGTCTCATAAGTGATTAGTTGAACTATTTGTCCCCCTGAAACTAGCCAGACACAGAGATAAATATTTCCTAGTTGACTGAGACTTCCTGATTATAAAACAATCCTAACTGTAAAATCAGCCTACATATAACTTTTCTACTCCTCCTTATAAAAGTCTAAGGCAAAAACCATCCTCTGAGACACATTCTAATCTTCAGACCTGGTATTCTATTCTTATTGCAGGAATCTGAATGAAATTAATTTCCTAAGCAGTTTGTTTTTGGTTTTGACTCTTTGGTGCCACAATGTGCATGGGACTGGAAGTTCCAACCACTTGTATACCCTTTTTTTTCTCTACTCAGGTACTGAGGCCTCTGGAGCTTCTTGTGATCCACATACTGGGCGTCCCACAGTGAGTTCAGCTCCTGACCCCTATGTTCCAGACATTTGTCCATGGTAACACAGTAAGGATTTAATTTTAATTATTTTTTCAGTGCTCTTTTGGTTTAGTTTTGTTGTCAATTTCTGTCTAACCTTGTTACTAAGGGAAACTCCAACTCACCTTTCAACCCCCTTCAAAATCCCTGTAAATTATATATCTCACCACTATAGCGTCAATTGAGTTCATTACCACTATTTGGCAGAATTTTACTCAGGATTCTGTCTCTCAACACCAGTAGACTCCTCTTTTACTTCCAGCAAACTCATGCCCTCTCTTCCCTCAAAACTACTCACACATACTATTCCCCAGCCCTTTTCCCACTAACTATTCCTCCTTATGCTAGTTTCCCTTATTTGCTTTCAGCTCTATTCCTCCTCATTACCCTTCTCTGGCTCCATTAAAACTCTCTGCTTTCCAATTTCCCATCCTAACTTGCCTTATGGCTTTTCCCTACTCATGATGAATGATTAATGACCCGGAGCACCGATCTGAACACCTTATGCCTTAGTCTCACTCAGATTTCCATGATATTGTTAAAGACTTCCCAGAACCCTGTAAGAATAGAAAAGAATTTAGTAATCAATTCAGACTGGTCCTCCAGACATATTTTCCCAGTTTCCATGATTTACATCCACTTGTACAACTGCTAGTGGGCTCAGGAGATAGACCATCGAAGAAATTAGAACATGCCTAAAGCTTATATACAGGCAAAAACCACAGGGGAGAATGAAAATTTATTGGACAAAGATACAGGTTTGCAGACAACAAAGAGATGAATCCAACTCAGTTATAGACATAGATTAGAATGTATTTGACAGAACTACTGTGGGTTTGTTCTCCATAACTGAATCACTTTCACCATTGACATTAATTTTGTTAAGAGCTTACAACAAAAATTAGAGGTATTATACCAAAAAAGTAAATTGGTGGAATATTCCTATCTCTGAAACGCATACACTAGCTTAACACCATGAGGACTCCATTACAGAAAAGCTGAACAGCACAATGCAAATTTTTGCCTTTATTTGCCACTTCTAAACCCTTCTAAACTAGGGCAATCTCCTTACAAAATCCTTTTAGGAAGGGACACACGTGTAGATGTTGTTAAAAAACAACTGGTGGGGAGGGTGTCATAGGACATGGCCTTAAAACGCAAAAGGGAACAACTGGTGGGGAGGGTGTCATAGGACATGGCCTTAAAACGCAAAAGGGAACAAGAGTCCAAAAATCTACCTCCCCAATGATCTTCCTTTGGACAACCATCCTCCTTGTTCTTACAACTAATTCTCAATAAGCAAGGGGAAATAATCATCGCCATAAATGGATACCCCTCCATCTTCCTAGTGGACACAAGGGCAATACATTACTCTTATTCTCCTACAACCCTCCCTTGGAATAGGCAAACCATATCTGTGGTGGGACTTGATAATCTACCTTGTGACTTGATTTTGTCTAAACATCCTTTTGTTTCTTTAGGACATCTCACTATCCTGGATATCTTTCTGCTTAACCTTACTATCCCAGTAAACCTTCCGGGAAAATATGTACTTTTGAATTGGAATATATGTATTCTTCACTCTCCTCAATATCTCTAACTCCAGACCTACACAGCTTTGCCTTTAATGGCATTACTGACCATAAGACAATTCTTGTTCATGGCAATGCTCCCTCAACCCATTAGGGGAAATAAATGGGGTTAGTGACAGCTGCAGGAATATCCTTTGAAAAGAAACCTGAGTTACCAACTTATTGTAGGCTTTACCTAAGGAATTAACAATTATTCCCAAAGCTAAGGGAAACTCTTTGGCTGACGAATGTACTACGATAACCACTTCCCAAGAAAACCCTTCTTCAATCACCAGCATACATTCTTTTTTTTTTTAAAGATTTTTTTTATTTATTTATTCGACAAAGATAGAGACAGTCAGCGAGAGAGGGAACACAAGCAGGGGGAGTGGGAGAGGAAGAAGCAGGCTCATAGCGGAGGAGCCTGATGTGGGGCTCGATCCCGTAACCCCGGGATCACGCCTGAGCCGAAGGCAGAGGCTTAATCGCGTCAGAACCTCTCCTTAACGAGTTTAAGACATAACAGCTGTTACCATCTAAGACTGCGAAACATAACTGGAAATAAACTGGACAGTTTTTTTGTTTTGTTTTGTTTTCCATTCAGATAATATTTGGATACACAGATGGCCCCTGATCTTTCCTTGGACACTCACCTAAACTATAATTCACAGTCTACTTAATATTACATATGTTATACAGAAATTCTTAAATCTCTTTTTCACAAATATTGGTGGAGCTTCAGCTGTCATTTTAAGATGATAATCTCAATTGTCCCATCTGTCAGAAACATAACCATGCTAAAAATATAAAGGTGGGGTCAAGACAAGAGCCAGCTCTTATATAAACTTAGATTTAGAATTGAAGCTGTAAGCTGTCCGTTTGTGCCTGTCTGTATGTTTATATATATATATATATGTAATATATGTGTAATATTATACTCCTTTCATTGATATTAGCAAATTAAATTATAAAATCCCTCAATGGAGATCTATTCTGATTAGCTTAAAAATAAAATAAGCACTTAATATTCAGTTTTATTTATAT
>NW_024424119.1:6223485-6280813 GCF_017311325.1 Ursus maritimus
GAATTGGAATATATGTATTCTTCACTCTCCTCAATATCTCTAACTCCAGACCTACACAGCTTTGCCTTTAATGGCATTACTGACCATAAGACAATTCTTGTTCATGGCAATGCTCCCTCAACCCATTAGGGGAAATAAATGGGGTTAGTGACAGCTGCAGGAATATCCTTTGAAAAGAAACCTGAGTTACCAACTTATTGTAGGCTTTACCTAAGGAATTAACAATTATTCCCAAAGCTAAGGGAAACTCTTTGGCTGACGAATGTACTACGATAACCACTTCCCAAGAAAACCCTTCTTCAATCACCAGCATACATTCTTTTTTTTTTTAAAGATTTTTTTTATTTATTTATTCGACAAAGATAGAGACAGTCAGCGAGAGAGGGAACACAAGCAGGGGGAGTGGGAGAGGAAGAAGCAGGCTCATAGCGGAGGAGCCTGATGTGGGGCTCGATCCCGTAACCCCGGGATCACGCCTGAGCCGAAGGCAGAGGCTTAATCGCGTCAGAACCTCTCCTTAACGAGTTTAAGACATAACAGCTGTTACCATCTAAGACTGCGAAACATAACTGGAAATAAACTGGACAGTTTTTTTGTTTTGTTTTGTTTTCCATTCAGATAATATTTGGATACACAGATGGCCCCTGATCTTTCCTTGGACACTCACCTAAACTATAATTCACAGTCTACTTAATATTACATATGTTATACAGAAATTCTTAAATCTCTTTTTCACAAATATTGGTGGAGCTTCAGCTGTCATTTTAAGATGATAATCTCAATTGTCCCATCTGTCAGAAACATAACCATGCTAAAAATATAAAGGTGGGGTCAAGACAAGAGCCAGCTCTTATATAAACTTAGATTTAGAATTGAAGCTGTAAGCTGTCCGTTTGTGCCTGTCTGTATGTTTATATATATATATATTTGAGAGAGTGCATGTAGGGGGAGGCCTGGAGGGAGAGGGAGAAGGAGAGAAGCAGACTCCCCATTGAGCACAGAGCCAATGCAGGGTTTGATCTAAGGACTCTGAGATTATGACCTGAGCAGAAATCAAGAGTCAGACACTAACCCACTGAGCCACCTAGGCACCCAATAAACTGAATATTCTTTAAATTTTCAGATATTAAGGAAATTAAATTAGTATTTTAATGTATAAAGAAAGTATTCTAATAGAAACCAACAATTTTTTAAGGATTCAAGTTCACATAATTTTAGGTATGTCTTTGGCCAATAAGACTCATTTAATATTGTTTTAACAAAAATGGCTATGTCTTCTGAGTTACCAATGTTAAATACAGTGCAATCATACATTTTAATTCTACTTGGGCACGTTCTTCAAACAAAAACAAGTGCACAGGTTTACTAATAAAATAAGCTAGGATTACTCATACTTAATGTTTCAGATGATGCAAATATGAATTTGTGTTTAATCAAATTGAATCAGTCATCTGACAAATTTTAATTCAACAGTAATTAAGTTTTGTAGTATGTCACCTTGAAGACAGTTTCCAAAATCTTTTGGTAACGTAAAATCTTACACTTATGCTACATTAAGTTAATTAACGAATAGTCATTAGATATCTAAATTGTTTCCAGTAAGATAAAACACTGAAGCATAATTTTAAGTTTAGATAATTTTTCCCCTTGTTTTTATGGTACAAAAAGTCTGTGTATATTGGGTCTGCAGTAAGTGTATGGCTGTAAAAAAATGTGTGAGTAGTTTCATGATCTCTGCTACTCTGCTACAAAATGATGGTGTATGAAAAAAATTCATAATTATCCACCTCATAATTTTATCTGGGAAATAGTAGTTACTGTGGTTAAAAGTGATAATCATAAATGACAGAGAGACTCTACTAGAAGCAATGGTGATATAGAAGAAGATTTTTGTATGCCAGGTATACAGGATGTGTTTTTGTGAAGGAAAAAGAGAACAGTTTTGTTCTAAAGTAAAATGACTCTTTTCCAGAATGAGAAGCAGGTAAATGTATGACAAGACAAAAGAATATATAAACTATTAGAAGTTTCCTGACAAGGAAATTTCATTTGTCCTGGCCAAAGCTGGCTGAAGTTTTGGTGGATTTATTAAGATTGTCTACAAAGAGCTTTAGTTTAAAAATTATACTGATGCAAGATTAAGATTTGGCTGTCCATAAAAACGACCAAAATTTCTTGGATTATTGGTTTCCTCTTTAATGAGAGGTTAAAAAGGGGTTTTCCCATGACAGACCATGGACTCTGGGAAACAAACTGAGAGCTTCAGAGGGGAGGAGGGTGAAGAATTGGGATAGGCTAGTGATGGGTATTAAGGAGGGCACGTATTGCATGGTGCACTGGGTGTTATACACAAGTAATGAATCATGAACATTACATCAAAAACTAGGGATGTACTGTATGTGACTAACATAACATAATAAAAATTATTATGAAAAAATAAAAATAAAAAGGGGTTTTCTTTACCTTTTGAAAAATCTGCCTAAAAGGCAAAGATACTGTGTCATATCAGAATAATAAACTGTGCTTTCAAGTTGACTTTATCAAGTCCTTGATTATTTAAGACAACAAAGTCTCCTCACTTTTGAAAGATATGCTTCTTTACTATAATGTTACTTTCTATGTTTATTTTTTAAATATTTTATCATCACATTATTTAAATAGGTAGCTGAGTATTGTTACTCACTAATCCATGATCCTTTTAATTAAGCGTTCAAACTTCCCAACAACTTTTGAAATTTTGCTATCCCAAAAAGTACATTTTGCACCTAAATCAGTTTTGGAGATCTCCCAGGGCCTATACTCTCTTACCTTGTAAAAAAAAAATGCTAAAAAATAATTGTATTTTCTATGTTGTGAGTTGCATAGGAAGTATTTTCAGAGCAGAAGAAATGCTTAGCTTTCCCAATGTTAAAACTCTACAGGTAAAGTATTATGAATGCGAAAAGTCCAGAAATGATATGTTGTATAGAATTATCAATGCCCTTATTGTCCATGATGTTTCTATTTATGAGAGTCCTGGTGTTACTTTGCCTGATTTTATATAAAAAATATATATAGTATTTTCAGAAATAGTTTCAGTTATTCTTTAACATATTAACTTGGTTGTGATTTTGTTTCTTTAATATGAATCCAGTATGTTCCAGGCCAATGGTTTTCAATTAGGGATTCACATCACTTACCTATGAAGTCTTATTGACATATAGTTGTTTAGGACCCTCTCCAGACTTGCTAAATCTCTTCAGTTGATAATCTTGATATATTCTAACTATAAATGTTTTCACTATTATGACTCAGGACTATTAGATGTTATATTTGAAGATTGTTTTCTCTGTAAAGATTATGTTTATCCATTTCCATAAGATAGATGTAATCACTGTTCTTTGAAAATAGGCTTCATCATTATGTTTATAGCTATTTTGTCTAAACTTCTTTGCCTTTACTATTTTGTTTTGCATGCAATAGAAAAGACCAAATTTCCTTGTCAGCTGAATTATGTGTGTAATGAACTTGTATCAGATCTTTTACGTTTGAAAATTATTAGTAATAAATTGACCACAGGCATTTTAAGTCTTTTGTCATCTACAAATAGATTTTTGTTTTCTCTGACACTTCCCTGAAAGCGCTCGCTACTCTGTGAAAGAGACTCATGGCAAAGGGCTATGCCTCTTTCCTTTATTGACATAGCCTTAAATAAAGTCATTCTTGCATGTTTAAATGTGGTGTGATTTTTGCTTTGACAGGCGCTAAGATTAATTATGGAGACAAGGCTTATAAAGCCCTGTTGGGAAAACTATCATGGACTCCTAAGTACCAGAGTTCTAGCCTTACAGGTGAGCAAAGAAGGTTTTTCTTGGCAGGCTCAGGAAATTTAGGATATGTGGGGGACTTGAAAACAGAGAAATTCACCCAATCTCTAAGTATTACAGGTGAAATATAGATAGTTCTAGGATTAGCTTCCTAGCCTCAAGAGATTTTAAAATTCCAATCTGAGATTTCCTATGAAAACTTACAGCAAAGCAAATTTAAAAAGGCCTATGTGGTAAATCACTATGTTTGCTTTACTTCTATAAGTAATCAGACCAAAACTAATGAAATTAGCTTTATTTTATGATCAAGAAAAATAATTCTCTGAAATTATCTTTGATGAAAAGGAGGGGAATCTGTAGAGGTTTTTTGTTTTTTTTTTCAATAAAAAACTATAACACAGACTTTTAGGTTATCAGATAGATAATGATCCTCCTGTTCATGATTTTTGTGCTATTTTGCACTTTTTTGTAAATTTCAGGTAACTGATGGATATACAAACAGAATTTTCTCCCACTGTGGAAAACCCAGTTGTTGTTGTTTTATTACCTTTTAAAAATTTTATCTATTTATTTATTTTTATTTATTATGAGAACACATATATTCTATTTTCAGCAAATTTCATTCAAACAAATCATACAATATTATCAACTATAGACACCATGATATACATTCAATCCTCAGAGCTGTTCACCTTATAACTGAAAGATTGTGTCCTTTTACTAACCTCGGCCTATATCCCCAACCCCACAGTCCCTGGAAACCACCATTCTACCTTCTCTATAAGGTCAACTATTTTTTTTTCTTTTTAGATTACACATGCAAGTGATATAATAAAGTATTTCTCTTTCTCTATCTGGCTTATTTTACTTAGCATAATGGCCTCCAGATGTATCCATGTTGCAAATGATAGAATGTCCTTCTTTTAAAGACTTGGACACAAGTTGTTTCCAAACCTTGGCTACTGTCAATAATTCTGCAAAGAACATGGTAGTGCAAATAGCACTTCAAGATCCTGATTTCAATTCCTTTGGATATAGACCCAGAAGTGGAATTGCTAGATCATATGGCAGTTCTATTTTTAATTTATTGAGAAGTCTACATATTGTTTTTAATACTGATTATACCAGTTTACATTCCCAGTAATGTGTACAAGGGTTCCCTTCATTCCACATTATTATAAGCATTTGTTATCTCTTGTATTTTTGACAATAGACATCCTAACAGAGGTGATAGTAATATCCAATGTGGTTTTGATTTGCATATTCCTAATGAGGACAGATGTTGAATACCTTCTCATGTATCTTTAGGCCATTTGTATGTTTTCTTTGTTTGGAAAGCTCTCTATTCAGATCCTTTATTCATTTTTCATTGATTTTTTTTTCCTGTTTAGTTACATGATTCTTTGTATAATTTGGGTATTAACCACTTGTTGGCTATGTGGTTTGCAAATATTTTCTCACATTCCATAAGTTGTCTTTTCATTTTGTTGATGGTTTTCTTTGCTGTGCAGAAGCTTTTTAGTTTTAGTCCCACTTGTTTATTTTTGCTTTTGTTGCCATTGTTTTTAGTGTCAAATCAAATAAATTATTTCCAAAATCAATATCAATATCAAGAGGTTTACCTCTTATGTTTGTTTCTAAGAGATTTGTAGTTTCAGGGGTTACATTTAAGTTAAGTCATTTTTAGTTAATTTTTTGTGTCTGGTGCAAGATAGGGGTCCAGTTCTACTCTTTTACAAGTGGATATGCAATTTTCCCAACTTTCCCAGTTTTACTCATTGTATATTCTTGACTCCTCTGTTTAAAACTAATTGATCATGTATGCATAGGTTTATTTCTAGGCTCTCTATTCTGTTCGATTGATCTATGTGTCTTTTTATGCCAGTGCCACACTGTTTAGATTACTATAGATTTATAGAATAGTTTGAAAACAGGAAGTGTGATGCCTCCAGCTTTGTTCTTCCCTTTCAAGATTGCTTTGGCTATTTGGGATATTTTGTGGTCTCACACAAATTTTAGTATCTTTTTTCTATTTCTATGAAAAATGCCATTAGAATTATGATTGGGATTCCTTGATTCGGAAGATTGTTTTTTGTATTATGGACATTTTAAGAAAATTAACTATTTTAATCCATGAACATAGTATGTCTCTCCATTTATTTGTGTCCTCTTCAATTTATTTCACCAATGACTTATAGTTTCCAGGATACAGATCTTTCATCTCCTGGTTAAATTTTATCTGAAGTATTTTGTTGTTTTGATGCTTTTGAAAAGGGATTGCTTTCTTAATTTCTTTTTTTAAATATTTCATCATTATTATGAAGAAACACATCTAATTTTTGATATTTATTTTGTGTCCTGCAAATCTGATTTTTTGTTGTTGTTGTTGGTTACATCAACCTTTTTTTGTGTGTGTGGCACTTTTAGAGTTTTCTATATATATGATCATGTCATCTGAAAATGGAGACAACTTCACTTTTTTCTTTCTTGTTTGAAAGTTTTTTACTTCTTTATCCTGTCTAACTGCCCTGGCTAGGACTTCTAGTGCTGTGTTGAGTAAAAGTGGTGATATGGTTATCCTTGATCATTCCTGAACATAGAAAAAAAACTTTTGACTTTTTATTGTTGACTATGATGTTAGATGTGGGCTTGTCATACATGGCCTTTATTGCGTTGGAGTCTGTTCTTTCTTTATGCAGTTTATTGAGAGTTTGTACCGTAAAGGATGTTGAATTTTATCAAATGTGTCTTCTGCATTTATTTAGATGATGGCATGATTTTGATCATTCGTTTTGTTAATGTGTTATAAGACATTTATTGATTTTCAGATGTTGAACTATATTTGCCTCCATGGAATAAATCCCACTTGATTATTAGCCTCTTAATGTACTGTTGAATTTGGTTTGCTAATGTTTTGTTAAAGGACTTGGCACCTATGTTCATCAGGAATATTGCCCTGTAATATTCTTTTTGTATGTCCTTGTCTGGTTTGGTATCAGAGTAATGCTGGCCTGGAAAAACGTGTTTAGAATTTATCTCTCTTCTTGTATTTTTTGGAAAGGTTTGGGAAGGATTGGTATCAATTTTTCTTTAAATGCTAGGTAGAATTCACCAGTGAAGACATTTGTTCCTGGACTTTGTTCATTGGGAGGGGTTTAATAATTAATTCAATCTCTTTACCAGAAATTGTTCTGTCAGATTTATCATCTATAGTGTTTGTATTACAAGTCTAGCTAGACAGAGAAACATTTCTTGTTAATAAGATTTCCCTTGATTACAAAAACAATCTGAACTATAAATGCACTTCAATTATAATTTGTCTACTCTTCTCTGTAAATGCCTAAGGTTAAACCACCCTACTAAGAGTCTGATCTTTAAATATGGGACTCTCTTCTTAATGCAATTGGATGAATAAAACCAATTCCACTATTTGTTTAGTTTGTGTTTTTAATGGGGTTAACTCTACCATCAAAGACAAACAGTTTCAGATTATGGGATTGCTTTTAATCTAACCATATGATAATTGTCATCATGTCATTAATCATTCACCATTTAGTATATTACTTGAAGGATTTTTGTAAATGCCTTTTATCAAGATGAGGGAGCCACACTTATTGTGAGTTTTCCATAGTTTTTAACCATGAATAGTGTTGAATATTGTCCCTTGATTTTTTTTTTTTGCATTCATTGAGATGACCATGTTCATTTTCAAATGTTAAAGCAACCTTGCAATATGAGAATAAGCACCTCACCCATATGAAACATAAGATACTTGCATTAATATTTATGAGGACTATGATCTTTGGTTATGTTTGCTTGTAATGCTTTTGTTAGGTTTGGGGACAAAGATGATGCTGACCTCAAAAACGAGTAGGGAGTATTCTCTCCTATTTAATTTTTTGAAAAAAATTGGTCAGTTTAGTGTCATTTATCTTTTAAATGTTTGGTATAATATACCAGTATAGTCATCTCAGCCTTGAGTTTCCTTTCTGTGGGAAAACTTTTAGTTACAAACTACTGAAATGTTTAAGAGGTATAAGTTTATCAAAGTGATTTGTATCTTCAAGGAATTTATTTCCTCTACACTTGATCTTAGCCAAAAGGCTGAGAAGCGATTGGACTTTATCTCCTCTAAATAAGGTTGTTGTAAGAGTCCCTTAAAATGCATTTAGCATCTGCAAGATTGTAGATAATATTCCTCCTTTAATTCCCAATACTGTAATTTGTGTATTTATGTTCTCTCTTCCTCTCTCTCTCTCTCATTCCATTTAGATGCTTATTATTTTCCCTAATTTTTAAAATAGTAGTTTTGGTTTCATTGATTTTTGCAATTAACTTTATTTCTTCTACTTTGTTATTTTTGATAACTTCTTAAAGTGGAAACTCACATAATAAATGTTAGCTTCTCTTCTAATGTAAACATTTAAAATTTCTAAGTACTGCATTAATTCCATTTTGTAAATTGTTACATTTTTTATTGTCAATTACTTTAAAATATTTTTAACTTTTCATTTTGATTTCTTTAACCTATTATTTATTTATAAGTGTGCCATTTAATTTCTAAAAGCTATTTGTTACTGATTTTTTATCTAATTCCACTGTGGTCAGAGAAAATACTGCTGTGACTATATTTTATTCAGACATGTTTTATGTGTTGGTCAAAATCTCAAGCAATTTGAAAATTTAGCATTCTGTGGTTTTTGGTCATCATGTAATTAATATTAATGAAGTTAAATTTTGTGGTAATATTCAAATCTTCTGATGTTTAATGATTTCTTTTAAATAATAACAGAAAAGAAGATTGTTAAAATCTCTAATTGTAAGTTTTCTTCCTTCCCTTCCTTAGATCTGGCAGTTTTTGCCTTATATATTTTGACACTGTTATTAGCTACATAAACATTTGGGAATATTTTAAATTCTTCATTAAATTGGTTACTTTATCAGTAGGGAATGACTTTTTGTAATTCTGATATTCTTTTTCATGAAATCTACTTTTTCTAGCATTGATATAGTCATTCTCATAGTCTAATGCTGAGTGTTTGAGTGTACATATATTCCTATTTCTTTTCTTCTAAATTAGTTGTCCCTTTATGTTGGTAGTGCACTTCTTATTGGCAGAATATATTTGCATCTTGCTTCTTTACTCAACCTGACAATAACTGGCTTTAAATTAGGTTATACTGGCTATTTTTAGTGTAATTACTGATATGCTTAATTTTTAAGTCCATTAACCGGCTGTCTGTTTTCTACTTATTTCACCTGTTCTTTGTTGCTTCTTTCTTGACTTCTACTTTTTTGGAAAAAAAAACGTATATTTTAGATTCCATTCCTCTGTACTTTTATCTTTTTAGCTTTAGTCATTGTTTCAGTTTATTTTACATACATACTTATTGATTTCATTGCTTCCACTGAGATTACAATATCCACTCTGAATTTATCACAGCATCTCTTACATTAATATTATGCAATTTTATATATAAGGCAAAAATCATTCAATAATAGATAACATATACATCCGAGTCAAAATGTAGAGAACAATTTACTTGGGTTCAGAAAATAATACACTCATAGCAAAATGATAAATCAGTACTAAATTGTCATGAGAAATAATGAAAGGAAAAAATAAAAGGTGAATGTCATTAATGTGCTAAAAGAAAAAAGTAAAAAAAAAATTATCCTCTAATTTAATAGCTATTTAAAAATGAAGATAACATAGAAGCATTTTAGATAAATGAAAGCTGAAAGAATTTTTCACCCTCAGAAATGATATATAGGAGATTTTTTCTTGTTGTTTTTGGAGGGAAATATGACTGGAAAGAAACTGGGAGCTATTTAAAAAAATGACCATTAATAATGCTTAGTATGTGAGTTAATACACAACATATTTTATTGTTTTTTTATTTATATTAAACACAAAGGACTTTTAGTTTAACAAAAATAACAATATATGGGTAGAGTAAAATTCAGAATGAGTAAAATTTTCTTGTTTCTGTACATGCCTAGTAATTTTTACTGTATGACAGGCATTATGGATGCTACTGTTAAAATTATGTTCCTATCTGCCTTTCCACAGTTTTAAGTTTGTTCTGGTTGACAGATAATTTCCTGGTAGGCTCAGCTGGCCAATACTTGCCTATCTATAAGAAAGACTACAATATCTCTACTTTTGAGGTTTTGCCTTTTGAGTGATCAACTAAATGCACATGTTATTCAGTAGGATTTCCTCACTCTGTATAGTCAGAAATCCAATGTCTTATTTCTATATGATCCCAGAACCTCTACCCTGAACATGTTTAGCTAATTATCCTGCAGAAATTCCAAGGAGACCTATCTGTATTTTCATGGAGTTTCCTTTCTGTGTGGGTTTCTCATTTCTGCTAACTTGCACATGAATTTTATTTCAGTTTCCCTAAACTCTGATCAGTTTTCTCTGCCCAAGTAATACATATTGCTCTTTGTCTAGGCTCTACTTCTCTGTGTTTTTTAAAATGCCTTTAGAAAGAAAGTTGGAATAAATATAGAGCTCACTTTGTGTGTTTCCTTTCTTTCAAGAACCAAGGTTCCATATTATGTATTGTGAAATAGTTGATTCATCTATATTTTTTCCAGTTAAAAATTATTTACAGAAATTGAGTCAGTCTGAAATATATTATTCTCTGATGACCATAAAAAGTCCCTAATGAAATAGTTTTTCAACTAGATTGAAAGAATTTAGAACAAAAATGATTATAAATACAGAGTAACCTTCTATTCAATCTCCCTGGAACAATTTTTGTAATTCAGTACATACTAAAGGAAAGGAAAAACCACTTTCTAGAAATTAAAAATTCAACATATTCTCTGATTAAAATGAAGTAAAATCCAAAATTGCCAAGACTTCAAATAAACACATTGGTGATAGAAATTTAAAAATTCTCAAATGTGAGTTATTATTAAACCTAGAAAGATCACACTCTAAAATACTATTTAAAAAGGAAATTATTTCAAATATAAGGATTTATTTTTTTCAAATATACTGATTTAGAAGGAAACTTAAATATCAGCTATTTGTGATATGATAAAAATGCAAGATGATATCAGTGAAAAGTTAACTGTTTAATGAAATTCTAATTTTAAAAGTGCTTTTTTAAAATTTTTTTCCCATGCTCCTCTCCAAATTTTCATTAGATATCTTTCTCCTTTGGGAAGCAGAATTATAATAACATAGAATTACACATACATCTCCATAAGCCCAAATTCATTATTCTACTTCTGGAGTATATAATATTTACAACCATAAATTTGGCTTTAAAAATTGGTATTAACCTATGAGTGCATCCTGGAAAATTTGATTTTACATAGCAGAGTACAAATTCTATAAATTTTGCAATAGTACAATGGGTAGACATGGGGAATAAGAAGTGGTGAAATAGTGTTTGGAGATAGATATGTTTACATATTCATTGGAATACTGTCTAAAAGTAGCAGGTCATGACACATGGTGATAACTACGTAATATATAGATAGACCTATATCTATCTATCTATCTATCTATCTATCTATCTATCTATCTAAAGATCTATATCTATCTATCTATATATATAAATATATAGAGTCATGGAGACAACCAGCAACAATAAAAGCAGAAATTAAAATCCTTTTTTCTACCACTACCCCAGAATCTACTCCCCAGAAATGACATATCTTATCTAAAAGAAAATCTCCAACTTTCTGAATACCACAATGAATAAGAATAAATCCGTGCAGTGCAATATCCTGGTAAAATTTCAAGTTTCAGGAAAAAAGTTATCAAAATCTTTAAAGTAAAAGAAAAGAGACAAAGAAAAAAGGTAAATACACCCTTAAATTATAAGAGCTTGATATCAGGCTTCTAAGCACTGATCTTCAATAAAATGAATAATAATAATTTTATAGTATTTTAAAGTCTTAAACTCTCTAATTGAGTGATATTTATTAGGATTTTTTTAAAAACTGCAAGTTTATTAAAGAAGAAAAACTAGTTTCATATTGAAGAATATTTTTCTACTCAATCAAAAGCAATTATTGAATAATTCTATTGGCAAGGGGAAAAAATATATATGGGAGCTAGAAAAGAGCTGGAATGTTTACAATACAACCAGGAAAATGAGTAAGGCTGTGAAACAAGAATTTCAGAACAATACAACAGCATTGTGCTGGAACAAGTATGCCAAGAAGGAATTGTTCGAAGATTAATGCATATATAAGCATAAGAGTCAGCATCCAGAAAACAAGAATTATAATTTATTCAGATGTAGCTCTGTGGCTCAGAGGTATTCACTAGCATTTTTCCAAATTCCAGGCTCCATAGTGAGCAATAGAAAAATAAAAATGATTCTATCAATATGCGCTTGTATAAAAATTCCACTGAAATATATTTGAAATATAAAGTACCATGGAGAATTGCCACCAAAAAAGTGTACAGTTAGCTATATATACTTTTAAATTTTAAATATATCTTCAACAAAGTTATTTTATCCTCAGAGCACCCTAGACATGGATATCATGTGCCTCTACCCACTACATCTTTTCTCTGGCAGTTAATTACCTGTTTTAGAGAAATAAATAATAAATGGTTAACTATACAACTTAATACGTTGACAGATATTCCATGTATAATTTTCAAATGTTTAAGCTCCTTTCTTCTAAAATATGTTTAATACCAGAAATACTTGTTATATTATTTCTAATTAAGCCTTTATAACTGTGAATGCAGAAAATGTTTTTAGACATATTCAAGTATAACACATTTTTAGCAATGTTAACTGAAGTTAATTTTCAACTCCTATCAGTGAGAAAGGCTGAAGGCATATGTAACTGACCACTCCTAGGAACATTTTTGTATAAATAGGTTTACTGTGTAGCTGAAGATCTAAGAGGAGAACCCTAGGAATGAAACTCTTTTATATACTTTTTATCATGAGTTTTAGCAGGTTTCAGTATCAATCAATTCCTTTTAAAAACTTTTAATATAAGAAACAGACATATTAAGATAAATTAGTCAACTTAAATAATGTATTGGAAATGTATTACAGAGCTGAAAACGTATTCCACTTTGCTGAATTCTGACTGCACACTTGAAACTTTGGCTCACACTGATAAAATAAATAAAGCAATCTTTAAAATATTATAATTTATTTAAATAATTAACTGAAAACTTTTAACGGTGTTGCTTTCTCAACATTTTACATGATGTTACATACATTGTTCTTCATTTACATTAATTATGTTTACAATACGTGTAGGTCATACATTAAGTAATGAAAGAACAAAACATTAAGTTACTGAACTTTAGTAATACTATTAGTAGTGAAAATATGTAATAGCACAATGCAGGGAAGAGGAAAAATATATATAAGAAAAGAGTTCTGATCTTGCTTTTTGTTTTGTTTTGTTGATGTATGGGTGTGTGTGTGTGTGTGTGTGTGTGTGTGTGTGTATTACAGAGGGACAACCTAAAAATTCTTTTCAGCAGAAATGAAGGTAACTGTAACAACTCAGTTTGTCATTTTCTGATACTGCCCTCTTTACTCATCTTCTTTCTGGGGCAGGCAACAAGACAGAATTTGTTCCCGGGAGACCATAGCTTGCTTATTTACGGACTATAGAGATGAAAATGTCTCCACTATTGGGGCAGACATCGTCAGATATCTACAGAAGCCTGTTTCTCCTTCTCTCTGGGAATGTAGCTAGACTGCATTTTCCATATCCCTGGGGATAGACAAGTCTGAATTATAATTAAAGTAACGATATCATGTGAATGGTAGGTGATTTTTTTTTTCTGTTTACTGCCTTGCTTGGACTATAAAATCCTCCTATGTATCCTCCAACTTTCTCTTCATGGAAGCAATCTATAATGGCAAGGTGCTAGGAGTTGGTTGAGTCATAGAGGTAAGCAGTTGAGGTATCTGAACGAGCACTTGAAGTGCTAGTACCTAGTACTATTACCTGAGAAAATTTTGAAATTAAATTGTGTGAAGCCACTAAAACTTCAGTCTTTCGGTTAATGAATACTAGACTCCTAGCCAACACAACTATAATATGCCACACAACATATGTAACCACACAGAACTGAACAAACATAGCTATATAAACATCTAAGAAAGATCATAATTTTGAGTCTGACCCTTGAACAAATATAGAAAAGTTGCCTATATTATCATTAATATATCTGGCCAGATATTTTATATAAGCATGGCAATGGATGCTGACATCACTGTATCATCACCCACCAGCAAGCAAAAAATTCCAAAAGATTAGTGATAATCCAGATATTGAAGATAGTATAATTAGGAGAAAGACATTTTTTTGTAGGCCATTTACCATAGACAATTCAGTATGTGTGTATCTGGGTGTGTACTAAAGCACTAAGTTATTTGTAGAATGTGGGTAGGTTAAAAATAGTGTGTATTTATTCATTTGTTTGGAAAAAGAAAGCCTGCATTAAAGTAATACTTGCAGATACTCAAAATATAGAGTAATAGTGACCTAAATAATTTGGATGAAACCTCTCATTGAGAATGACTAGACTGATAGGAAACTTTTGCTTGTTTGCTTATTTGTTTGTTTTTTAAATCTGTTAATGGGAAAAATAGGCAGCAAAGAATTATGAGGCCAAGATGCTAGATAACTAGGTATCAAAAGGAGATAATTTTGGTATTTTTAGCTGCTTTTCTCTGACAAACATCTGGTAATTCTAGGCAAGGCAGCTGAGATATTGAAAAGTTGAACAATTTTTTACACCTTTATGAGGATGAGGACCAGTAACAACAAAATAAAATCTAGGTGTAGGCAAACTGTGGAAGCTTTTTTTAAATTAAAAAAAAAATAAGATTTTATTTATTTGAGACAAAGAGAGAATGGGGGGAGGCAAGGGAGAAGGGCAAGCAGACCCTGCACTGATAGCAAAGCCCCACATGGGTTTGAGTCTAAGAAACTGAGATCATGACCTGAGCTGAAACCAAGAGTCAGATGATTAACTTACTCAGCCACCCACATGTCCCAGCTGTGGAAGCTTTTAAACCAGTTATGCTTTGTCTTAAGATCACAAAAGGCTAATCTCTAGAGGTAAGAGTGAACTGGGAATATACAGGCAGTTTTAAGAACTGCAGACCTGCTTCAAATATTCTAAACTCCTATGAAAAGATTAAGGTTATCTGGGTTGCTATTGTCATTGACAACTGACAAGAATAAATAAAAATCCTCTTTAGAAGGATATAAACTAATTGCAGTATTTTAATTATTTCTACAATTTTACATATTATATTCAGTACCAGAAAGTAAAAATCAATAAAAATTAATGGTTTTAACAGGAGAGCAGTTAAAGCTAAAGAGAAATCATGAGCTGGAAGATAGGTTTGAGGAAAATATTCAGACTGGAGACGGAAAAAAATAGTAAATACAGAAGAAAGAATAATATAGAGGCACAGAAAGGTAGTCTAATTTGGATAATTGGAGACTCAGAAAGATAAGAGAAATAAAATAAGTCTGAAACAATATTTTCAGATACAATGCCTGAGAATTTTTCAAAACTGATGAAATGATACGCAGCTACAGATTTAAGAATTCAATGAGCTCTGAAAAATCATAGAAGAAAAGACAGGCAGTAACTTATTTGACATCAGCAATAGCAACTTCTTTCTAGATACATCTCTTGAAGCAAGGAAACAAAAGCAAAAATAAACTACTGGGACTACATCAAAACAAAAAGCTTCTGTACAGCAAAGGAAACAACCAACAAAACTAAAAGGCAACCTACAGAATGGGAGAAGACATTTGCAAATGACCTATTCAATTAAAGGGTTAGTATCCAAAATGTATAAGGAACACATACAACTCAACACCCCCAAAATAAATAACACGATGAAAAAATGGACAGAAGACATGAACAGACATTTCTCCAAAGAAGACATCCAGATGGCCAAGAGACACATGAAAAGATGTTCATCATCACTTACCATCAGGGAAATGCAAATCAAAGCTACAAGGAGGTATCACCTGCAACTGTCAGAATGGCTAAAATCAACAACAGAGAATACAAAAACACTAATTCAAAAGGATACACCCCTATGTTTACAGCTGCATTATTTACAATCGCCAAGATATGGAAGCAGCCCAAGTGTCCATCAATTGGTGAATGGATAAAGGATATAGATGTGTGTGTGTGTATATATATATGTGTGTATATATATATATATATATATATATATATATATACACTAATATATAGGATAATATAGAAGATATACATATACATATATACATATATATAAGATATAAGATATATGTGTGTATACACATATATAATGGAATATTATTCAGTCATAAAAATAACGAAATCTTTCCATTTGCAATGACACGGATGGAGCAAGAGAATATAATGCTAAGTGAAATAAGTCAATCAGAGAAAGACAAATAGCATATGCTTTCACTCATATGTGGAATTTAAGAAACAAAACAAATGAGCAAGAGGAAAAATAGAGAAAAACCAAGAAACAGACTCTTAACTATAAAGAACAAGCTGATAGCTACCGATGGTAGGAGGCTGAGGGAAATAGGTGTTGGGGATTAAGGAGTGCACTTGTTGTGATGAGCACTGGTGATGTATAGAATTGTTGAATCACTATATTGTACACCTGAAACTCATAAAACATCGTGTGTCAATTAACTGGAATTAAAATAAAAACTTAAGAAAAGGAATTAGGGGAGATGCAAAGATAGTGTTATCATAGTTGAGCTACAAAATACGGACATAGAAGAGCATGCAGGCAGCCTGGAATAGAAAGGCCAAGATACCAGAGATAAGAAAACTTTTCTGAAGTAAGCTCAACATTTTGTGAAACTTTCTTTCTTCAAGTTTTTATCACTTCTTAAGGGTGGGCTGAGCAACCAAACAGAGCTCCTCAGCCCAGAGTCTCTAGGAGAGCCATGGGACTAGGGAGAGAAAACCGAAGTTGAGGGTTACTAAGGCAGTCCAAACTTGAGAGGACAAGATCCTACAGAAAAAAAGAACTGCAGAGAAGTGACGCCAGATCTGTCCTGGTCCTCCCCACGTCCCCAGAGCATTTCCAGTTTTCTCAGACTGTACATGAGGCTTTTAGTATATAAGTAAAGCGTACCAACTAAAAAGCAATAAAACGAATAAAGCCCTTCAAGAGTTCCACTGTGCTGGGAATACAAAGATCAGAGTTAAAAGACCACCAGATTATTATTTGAGACCTCATATGGGACACATTTTAAGAGTAAAGGCAAACCAAAAATGATATACCTTAAGAAAATTAAATGCAATGTCTAATTATTGCTATCCCCAATTGGAATAATGATCAAACTACAGATAAACCATCACTGTAGGAAGATGATATCAACCAAAGTCTCTAGAATACCCTTTCCAATAAAATTTTCTGTCACTGTGGAAGCAGCCCTGCCCAAATGTGTAGCTACTAATCACACATGGCTATTGAACACTTGAAAGTTAGCCCCTGTTACTTAGGAACTTAATTTTAAATTCTATTTCACTTTAATTACTTAAATTTAAAATTAAATAGCCACATGTAGTTCATGGATATTTTACTGGGTAGTGCATTTTTTTGCCAAGCAATGTTCAGCATTCATTCAAAAGTTATAATTTATAACAAGTGATAGGAAGACAAAAATTACCAAGTAATTCTGTCTCTTTCTATGGGCAAAATAAAGTTATCTGAAGAAGTTGCAGTATGAATTATTGGGATTGAGGGACAGAGAAACTGGGGGGTGGGCAGATAAAACAATTAAACAGATATCCAACTGCTGACAGCATCCTCTACAACAGAAAGGGGATCCACACTCTGGCACATTCTCTAAAACATTATTTCTCAAATTGTAATACCTAAACCAGTAGCATCAGCAATACCCGGGAACTTGCTAAACACAAATCCTCAGATCCATCGTCAATCTTGTCTTTTATCTCCATACACAACTATTTTAAGTATTATTTTAAAATCTATGATAGGGAATTCCATTGTGTGAAGCTCCCATAAATCTCTCTCTATAACCTCTTTTTCCTTCATTATTCTTTTTATCAATATGATTCCTTATGTGCCAAGTTACTTTTAATTCAATGAGGGATTTTTGACATTATATTATTTTGATTTTTCTCTGTCTCACGATTTGTCATTTATGCATGAACCACTCCATGTATTTTAAGTAAGAATTTGAAGCTTGAACTACAATTAGAAGGGCTGAGGGACTAAAGGTTAATGAGGACATATCTGTTTCTCAGAAAATTGGAAAGTTCAAAAATCTCAAGAGAGGCACCGCAGGTGATGGCAGCTTCTGAAGCACCAGAGGGTATGATTCTTAGGGAGATGCTTGAACAGCCCTGGCAAAAACCCCACATTTATCACATACATATGCCACATGCCTGCTTTAAGCTTTCACCAAAGAATAATAGCTTATTTTTCTTACTCCACTTTCCATCTCTCGGAAGTTCTTTTCATCAGCTAACTCTAACTGAAACCCTGCTGGCAGAAAAGCTAGGAAAAGTAATTTCCAGTCTTTCAAATCTTTTGACACAGAGGGGATTTTAGAATGTTGGAATGAAACTGTGCCAAATAAAGTATCTAGATACATCTTATGATTATATTGTTTGCTTTTTTTTTTCCTTCTCACTGGTAACCTAGATGGTTTTCTTTTCAACACGTAACCTAAGTATAGGTTTGAAAATAAATAGTATACCTTTTAACTTCTCCTAACAAATATAAACCTGGTTAAGGAGGATTGGATTCTGAAGGCACAGAGATACTGTTGAAGTATAATACCATGTTTAGAAATGAAGATTTTGAAAAAAAAAATACCAGTTTTGCTTGGATTATTAGTTATTACTCATGTCACATGGGACAGATTTCTTCATTTCTTTAACATCCTGCCTTGTACATTGATACATCTTAATAATATGTCTATCATCACCTTCATCAAAAGCTCAGGTCTGACTACTCTGCAAAATAAAACCTTGATTCTAATAGGCAGATTGGGCCTATTTAGTTCAAATGATTATTTTACAGCACATGAATTCTTTTGGAAGTCAGAACTTTATAAAGATAACAAAGATTTGTTCAGAATAACTGAGCTCTTAAAAAAGAGCTATAAATATTTTACATTACGTGGTGTTGGCCTTTAGATAAAAGAAAGTACTTCTTTCTGCACTGATACATTTCTCCCTCACTCTTCTTCCAGTGACAAGTCAGTAAAAATTTATTTCTCTTCAGTCCCGAGAAAAAATCCTGCTCTGGTTCATCAGGTCAATAACATTTCAAGAAGCAGGGACAGTTTGCATTTCCTCTGCTATTCCAAATAATCTAAATCCAGAGGACATACTTTTGCCTCCATGAAGCTAGATTTATAAATAAACTTGGAAATCTTCCATACTCTCCCCCAAAATGTCTGTTTTCTACAAAGTGTGTGAGGTAACCTAGATTGTCTTGACCAAGTTTTATTTGCCATCCTTTGTAAAATGTTGTAATAAACTAAGAGATAAGTGAAAAATGCAAGTACTTTTATCTACTTTGGTTTCTTTTTAGCCTAAGCTAAAGAAGCTATCCTCATGATCCATTTTGCTTTACTGGATCTTACCCTGAGCTTTGAGGCCAACCTTTATTAATAAAAAACAAGTACTTTTGCAAATTATCATTCCTATCTCTGTATACTTCTCTCAGACACATGTAAGAAAGGGGTAACACTTTGGCAAGACAGGTATTTGTGATGCCCTCTGGCCAAACAATACCTGTGTCAGTTTCCTAGGACTGCCTTATCAAAGTATTACAAACTAGATAACTTAAAATAACAGAAAAGTATTGTTTCACAGTTCTGGAAGCTAGAAGTCTGGAAACAAGGTGCCAATATGGTTGGTTCCTTTTCAGGGCTGTGGGGGAGAATCTGTTCCATGCCTCTCTCTTCACATCTGGTGGTTTCCTGGCAGTCTTTGGGGCTCTTTGGCTTACAGTTATATCACATTAATCTTTTCCTTCATCATCTCATAACTTTGTCTCTGTGTCTAAATTTTCCTTTTTTATAGAGACATAGTATATTGGATTAGGGCCCACTCTACTCACCTCATCTTCATTTGATAACATGCAAAGAACAAAAGTTTTTGAATAGATGCCTGATTGAATATGATTCCATTACATCTTGCAGTTTAATCCTTCTATGCATGGTATAATATAAGCTGAAACACAAAGATCTATTTTAATTTCAACACAGAAATTAAAAAAAAACCTTCAGAAATAGATTAAATATAACAATAATGTCTAATTCATTGGCTATATTAAATTAATAGATACCTTAATTCAAAACATAAAGGTAACTCTTTCCCCTCTTTTTTTGCAGTTGAGAATGTGAGTTCCAGCACTTTAAAAGAGACAATAAATATGGTCGTGAGCCAGTGTAAGGCAAGGAACTAGAGATGAGAACCCTCTGGAAAACTAGGCACAGAAAGAGCTGCCCCTCCATTAAAGAAGATTGGAAAATCTCAGTACACCATTCATTCCTATGCTAGCGTGGAAATCATGTCTTCTTTGTAATGATCTGGGTGTGGAAAACAATTGACATTTCCCCACTACAAAACAAAAAAACAAAAAAACCTGGCTACAAATTAACATAAAATTATCACAATAATAAAATTAAGAACCATATGAGAGGGTTAATAATGGAGGTATCAGATCCAACAAAAAAGAGATATAACTCTACCAGACGTAGAGGTAATAAAATGCTCTATAAAATCTAAAAAAAAAAAATGTAATGAAAATGCCTAGAAAGAAGAAAGAAGAAATAAAAACCATGTTAAAATAATACACAATAAGAAATATCTACAGACTGACTGTTGGATTTAATTCCCAATCTCACTTTTGGGGATTAATAATCGATACTCTTCTTGCCTGCTATGTGATTCAGGTTATCATCTGCAAAGTGGGGATAATTACAGTATCTACCTCATTAGGTTGTTGTCAACAAACACTAAAGATCTGATAATGTGCAGTCCATAGTTTCTTCCCATAAAGTAATAAACTTAGAAATGAATAAAAAAGAATATTTTTTAAAAACACAAACTACTATGTAATCTACAGGTAAAAGAACAATTAGTATAAAAATTACCAAATATTTTTAAGACTGAGAAAGAAGGTAATTAAAATATACCTAAATTTGAGGGATGTAACTATGATAACTATATTAAAATTTATAGTTTTAGGTATTTTCATTGGAAAAGAAAAAGTTTAAAAGTAATGATTTGGCTTCCAAATCTAGAAGTTAGGAAAAGAGCAATAAAATAATCCTAGAGAAAGTGGATGGAAGGAATCAATAGACTTAAAGGCAGAGATTTGCAAAATGGAAAACAAAGAAATGGTAGGAACCACTAAGAAGAATGAAAACCATTCTTTATTAAAAATAAAAATTTTAAAAAGAAAAACGGAAGCTGGATCTTTGAAAGAAAACAAAAGAAGGCAGAGATTACCAATGTTAGACGTTAAAAAGAGGACACAAACTAAATAAAGGTGAAGAATGTTGAAAAAAATGAATACATATAGAAAATTATCTAGAAAAATAAACTTAACAAAATAAAATTTAAAAATTTTATTCAATTTATTACTGTTAAAGAAATTTAATCCATAGTATAAAATCAAACTAGGGGCACCTGGGTGGCACAGCGGTTAAGCATCTGCCTTCGGCTCTGGGCGTGATCCCGGCGTTATGGGATCGAGCCCCACATCAGGCTCCTCCACTATGAGTCTGCTTCTTCCTCTCCCACTCCCCCTGCTTGTGTTCCCTCTCTCACTGGCTGTCTCTGTCTCTGTTGAATAAATAAATAAAATCTTAAAAAAAAAATCAAACTAAAAAATATCAACATCAGTAATTAATCCAGAGTTAATAAGCTGAATAAATTTCAAGAACCAAAGTACTACTAATAATAATAAATGTAGAAAAAAGAGAAAGAAATAAAAAACTCTTTCTTACATAAACTTCCAGAAACTAATAAAATGGGGAAAATATTTAAATTCATTTGATAAGGTAATCTTATTCAGATGAAAACTAGACAAGGACAATACAAAAGAAAATTATATTCAAGGTTATGTTTAAATAGAGATTAAAAGAAAATAATAAATAAAATACAGGAAATAGCATCAAGCAATGTTTTAAAAGTACATTCTAATCCTTTACAGGAGTGTTCAAGGAATGAAAAAGTTTTTTACTATTAGAAAGCCCTTTAATGCAACTTACCACATTAACATTAAAGAAGTTACTGCATGTGACATTTTATCGGGACACAAAAATACACATCTGACATTAAGTCATAAACTCACAATAAAAAATAAACTCTGAACAGTGTAGGGACAGAGAATAATTTACAAAACCAAATGAAAGGGATCTAGGAAAATTCTAAACCAAGCACAACATTTAAAAGTGAAATATTAGAATATCCTCTCTAAAATCCATGACGTTATATGGTTGTCTGATATCAGGGCTTATAATCAGTATTTCTTGGAGATCTTATCCACTAGAATAAAATAAAAAAAAAATAAGCAGCAGCTATAAGAATAATAAAGAGGAAAAATATTTACAGACAACATGACCATCAATAAAAAAAATCCATTAATATATGAAGACAAAGTTAGAATGAGAGATTTCAAGATAATTGTTGGATATAATTACCCAAAA
Source organism: Ursus maritimus (assembly GCF_017311325.1). Taxonomy (NCBI): domain Eukaryota; kingdom Metazoa; phylum Chordata; class Mammalia; order Carnivora; family Ursidae; genus Ursus; species Ursus maritimus. Next base: position 6,245,994 of record NW_024424119.1, read on the forward strand.
ATCAAGTGCATTGCTATTGGTAATTTATGCCTTCATCAACAAGATACACCAGTGGAAATAAGACAGAAGTATTTGTCTTCAAGGATATTGGAAATCAGAACATATAAATAGAAAATCCTTTTTTTAAAATTAAAATATATAACAGAATAACTTATAGTAGTAGTATGAAAAAGAGTGAAGTACTTGTCCTTAGTTTCCTTTGAGATGATCACATTTTGACAAAATTAATTTATAAAGAAATTCCTAGTAACAGCAAATAAATAATTTAATTATATCAATCATTTGAGAAGGTTTAGCCATTTTTCCCTTTTTGGAGATACGCCTGCCATATAACTCACCATAAAATTACCTCTTCTAAATTGTACACATCAGTGGTGGTTAGTAATATTCACAAGGTTGTGCAACCTTCACTCCTATATAATTCTAGAACCTTTTCCTCACCACAAAAAAGAACTGTTATGCATTAGCAGTTATGCCCATTTCCTTCTTTCCTTAGTCTGATAGCCAATAGTTTTTCTGTCTCTATGAATTAGCCTATTCTGGAAATTTTATTTATTTATTTATTTATTTATTTATTTATTTATTTGAGAGAGAACGTAAGTGGTGGAGGTAGGGGCAGAGAGAGAGACAGAAACTTAAACAGACTCCATGCTGAGTATGGAGCCTGACATGGGCTATCTCTTGGCTGCAAGATCATGACCTGAGCCACAATCAAGAGTCCAGGGCTCAATTGACTGAGCCACCCAGGTACCTAGAAATTCCATTTAAATGGAATCATATAATATGTGATCTTTTGTGTTGGTCTACTTTTGTTCAGCATAATGTGTTATTAGGATGTAGAAAAACTTGAAGCTTCATACTTTGCTAGTGGAAATGTAAAATAGTGTAGCCATGTAGAAAAGAGTTTGGTGATTCCTCAAAAGCTTAGAGTTACCATATGATCTAGAATTTTTGCCTTTTTATAATTCAATCTCCAAATAATCAACCTAACCATAGTAACCAGCATTCCCTCACTTGCAGTTATTCTATAAGCCCACAAAAAGCAGTGTAGTGTGGTATATAAATACCAAAACTCTGGGGAGCCTGAGTGGCTCAGTTGGTTAAGCACTGACTCTTGATTTCCATTCAGGTCGTGATCTCAGGGTCATGAGATTGAGCCCCAAGTCGGGCTCTGCACTGGGTGTGGAGCCTGCTTAAGATTCTCTCTGGCCCTCTCCCTTTGCCCCTCTTCCCCCACTACATGTGCATGCTCTCTTTCTCTCAAAAAAAATAAATAAATAAATATCAAAACTATAAAATCCGGTTTGAATCTGTCTCACCATTTTACTTGGTGTTGACCTCTGTAAAATGTCAATATTATTGCCATCTTCAGTGGGTTGCTATGAGGACCAATTGATTAATTTGTATAAACATCTAGAACACTGCCTGAAAGACAGCAGTGACTCATTTATTCACTCAGCAAATACTTTTGAACTTCAGTTATTTGTCTCACATTATCTTAAGTGCTAGAGATATAATGAGAGAATAAGCAGAGAAAAAGCCCTCACTCTCAGTTTCCATTCTATTGGGGAAAACACATATGTTTTAATGTTATTACATTTGTTTTATCACATCAAATATGTTAATATCTTTAAAATATTATATATTTATAATATCCAAATATAATAAGATCAGATGGTGATAAAGTTCATGAAGAAAAAGATGAAAGCAACAGAAAACGTGTGTGATATATGCAAGTACACAGTCATGGGTGGTACCTTTGTGAAGGTGGCATTACTGCAGAGACCTGAATGAAATGACATCAAGGATCAAGCAGATATTTACAGGTACAGCATTAGAGAATAAGAGACAAAGTACAGAAAAATGCAAATATCCTGATGGTATGAGTTCGGGTGCCCCAGGAATAGCGTGGACACCAGATTGCTATGAGCTGAGTGATGGAGATGCAGGATGAAAACAATGAGGTCAGAAAGACAGAGTCCAGCGAAGTACTGGCCTATGACAGCAGCAGGACAAGGAACAAGAGTATGGTTCCTCAGGTCAAGTAAGAAAACAGTTCAAGAAGGAGGAGGTGACCAACTGTCCCATTTTACTCAGAAATCTCCTGGTTTTAACACTGACACGGAGACGTTTGATCACTCACTAATGAAGACTGAAAACTGACACTGGAATTGGCAACACAGAAACCTTTCTTGACCTTCCTAAGAAAATGTTGGGGAAAAGCCTGATATTCGTATGTATTCAAGAGAATATAGGAGGAAATACCGAAATTAGGTTCATGAAGACTAAACAGTCTTTCAGAGTTTTTCTATAAAGAGAACAGAAAATGAGAAAGTAGATCAAGGGTTTTCAGTTTGTTTTCTTCATTTTTATTGAAAATACTGATCCCCACTTCACTCCTTCCATTCAATGATTTTCTTAATTCATGAGTATGGTATATATACTAACTTTTAACATTCCTTCTGCTTTAGACTAAATGTTTGTGTCTCTCTAAAATTCATATGTTAAATCTTAATGTCTAATGTGATGATATTTGGAAGTGGTGTCTTTGGGAATTCAATTAGGTTATAAGGACAGAGTCCTCAAGATTGGGATTAGTGCCGTTATGAAAGAAACCCCTTTTCCTCCTTGTGAGGACAAAGCAAAAAGAGGGCCATCTATGAACAAGGAATCAGGGCCTCTCCAGATAAAGAATCCAATGGCATCTTGATCTTGAACTTACCAGCCTCCATAAGTGTGAGAAATAAATTTGTCTTATGTGCCACCCATTTGGTGGTATTCTGTCATAATACCCTGAAGGAACGAAGACACTCCCTAAATAATTCTTAGAATTAAGGAAATTTGGAGAAGCCACTAATACTTAATAATCTCATTCTAAAGGTTTTCTTTCTTCTTTTGAACAATTTAAATCCTATATTTTCCTCAAGGCCATTTAAAATGTTATGTTTTCCATAGATGACATTCAATTGTATCCTCTAACTTTTTTTGTTTTTGTTTTTGTGGTGTCTTTAATTGGCTTTGACATATATCACATTCCTGGAACCCTAGTAGATTTTAAACTGGGTAGTGGCACATTTCTATTTCTTCTTCTTTTTTTTTTTTTTTGGATAGAGATTTGTTTTTTATTTATCTTTTATTTTTTAAGATTTTTTTTATTTATTTGACACAGAGACAGCCAGTGAGAGAGACAGCCAGTGAGAGAGAGACAAGCAGGGGGAGTAGGAGAGGAAGAAGCAGGCTCCCAGCAGAGGAGCCTGATAGGGGGCTTGATCCCAGAACATCGGGATCACGCCCTGAGCTGAAGGCAGACGCTTAACGACTGAGCCACCCAGGCGCCCCACATTTCTATTTCTTCTGTCTCCTGTTTTGTTCTCAGTGCATATATGTATGAATATATATATGTACACACAAAAAATGTTTGCTAGCTTGATTCAATTTGAGCATGCAGTTCTAGTATATCTGAAGTGCTGTTTTTTGTTAAAGATTCAATTTATTTATTTGAGAGAGAGAACACAAGCAGGGGGAGTGGGAGAGGGAGAAGCAGTCCCCCCGTTGAGCAGGAAGCCTGATATGGGGACGCAGGGCTCCATCCAGGGACCCTGAGATCCTGACGTGAGCCAAAGGCAGACACTTAATTGACTGAGCCACCCGGGTGCCCCATCTGTAGTGTTTTACCATGAAGTTTTAAAAATCAAGGAGGTCTCAGTTCTAAGAGCAATTTATGAAGATATACTGTGTTTGGGGTGAATTTACAGCATAAATCTTCTGATGGACATGCCCGGATTCTCCCTGCAAAGTACTCTGTGTAGGTACTGCATACAGGTCCAGTGCACTGCTTTAGCTGAAAGATGCTTTGCTGCCAATACCCACTTCATTATTATTTATCTCAAAGTAATAGAAATACATTCTTCTCTCCTTTCTGCAGTGATATCCAAATAGCAAGCACAATTGTAGTGTTCTCTCCTTCTCCTAGAGGTGTAATTTAAATTCTGAGAGACTCAGAATGAGGAATTAGAAAGCCTTTTGCTTCATTTATAAAACTTGACAGCTTAATTCCAAATACTTTGGAGATTTAATTAATGAGAAGTGAATCAACCCTTCAACATTAAAAAGAAAATCTATAATTTGGCCTCTTCTAGTGAGCAGAGTAAAATGTCAAATTATTTTAGGCCAATGGACAGGATTTTTCATAACTTTTATGATGTAAATGTTTCATAATAATGTCAAAACTTCTGCTCTATTAAGCCAGCATGTAACTGATCCAATACAAATTGCCCATGACACTAGATTGTATTGATGTCTTACCACAGAGATAAACTGGGCTGTGGAAGGTGGGCCATGCCCCATCTGCAGCAAAAGAAAGATATTTGGGAAATCAAGCGACCAAGCTACTTACCCCTCCTGGAATTGCTTGCCTGAAGCAGCAGCTCTAAGGTGTACCTGTTTAACCTTGAGTAATATGAGCAGAAAGATCTAAATTGGAACGGACAGTCAGGTTTTATATGGTAATTTTCTATTTGCTCCTGCTTCTCTTTTTACTCAGCCTTTAGGTATATACAGTGCATCCATTAAAAGCACTCTAAGCTGCGAATTCTGTAGGATCAAATGTCTGACCCAGACAGCAAATGAAAATGTTGACAAATGTGATTTCCATAGGTTGCTGCATTTCTACCACTTTCCTTCTATTGTCAGGACTGATTAAGAGCTACAAAAAATTTGATAATAGCTCATATAATACTGTGTGCATGTATCTGCAATTACAAAAGGTTTTGATAAATATCACAAAGCCTTTATAAATCATTATAACTTTTTCTACAATTATATATTTATAATATATTTATATGTATGGAATATAGAAAAGACAAGCTGGGGATATAAGAGACAGGAATATTTTGTTATTATAAATGGTCAAATGAAATGCAAACACTTAGCCATGGTGGAGCATAAGGATTAGGCAGATTGTTTAATGCTTAAAAAGACAGTGTAAGAATGGTAGAGATGATGACTGCTTCCGAGTCTCAGAAGGGCCACCGTGACTTTCAGGTCCATATTAGAAAACAGGTACAGCTAAGCCATCATCAGTCTCTAACACAGTTTGTTGGGCACCAGGTGGTGGGCCCTGGCCTGGATGGGCCAGGCCAGACAGGAGAGGCCAGAGCTTGCCAATGGCCAATGAAGCAGTCTTGCCCAGGAGACTGGGCGGTTTACCCTGGAGACCTCACTGGTCTCGGATCACATGGGAGCAGTGTTGTTTTCTGGGCCTCCAGTGTCTGGTTTTGTTCATCTGAGACTTGTTATTTCACTCATCTGTAATAAAATATTTTTTTATTTAAAAAAAAGGTGTATTTCAACTCAATATGTTCTTATGTTTATTTAGAATTCATTCAACATTGAGTTGGTTGATTGGAGTAGGCAGTGAATTTTCCATCTCTGGATATTTAAGCAAAGCATATGGGATTAAAGGAGTGGATTTCGATCTTGTTTTGACTATGGCTCGTACTATAAAATGCCGTTAACACTGCCCTTAATAAACACATGTAGGATTTATAAAATGATATTTATCATTGATACCTATGATGTATTCTGATACTAATTATATATATTAAAAAAAACTAGTGTTATGACCCTAAACATTGATTTTTGCATGTTATTAATATTTCATAACAGACACTTAGAAAAACACTGAAATAAATATTCTTTTAAATCTTTCAGTCTTATGATTCTATCAAAATAAAACAACAGTATACAACAAAATGATGCAAAAACAACTTCACATCTTTATTGTTTGAGTCAGCTAAATCTGACTTATAACAGACTCAAAGAGATGGAAGAGATTGTTTCTCCGTCATATTGTTGGAGGTCTTAATCCTTTCTAGAATCATGTCAGACTCTTTGGAGGCCCAGTGTCTTAGTCCATTCAAAATATTACAGACTAGGTAGCTTGTGAACAACAGAACGTTGTTTCTTACTATTCTAAATGCTGGGAAGTCCAAGATCAGGGTGCCAGCATGGTCTTGTTCCAGTGAAAACTCTCTTCCTGGTTCATAGCCAGTAACTTCTCTTTGTGTCCTTTCAGGGTAGGAGGAGTAAGGGGATCTCTGTAGGTTCTTTTTCATACGGCACTAATTCCATTCATGAGGGCTCCACTGTCATGACAGGCTCATCCTAAATGCCCCATATCCTAATACCACCATTTTTGAAGATTAGAATTTCAATATATGAATTTGGGGGCACATGAACATTATACATAGCATCCAGAAATTCAGGAGAAGGCAAGGGAAGGACTCTAGTCACCAGTATTGAAGTCACCCTTAAAGTGTTCATTGCCCCAGATCCTGCGGATCTTCTTGAGATGAACAGCCCCGTTAACTCTAGGCTAATAGACCGGGGATCTTCAATTTCAGCACTTATGGCCAAAGTTCTGGGTGTCTAGTCCCCTTGACAAGAGAGACTGGAAATCTCAGTAACTTACGGAGGAAACCATCACAATATTGGATGCATAATATGTATATTATGTCAAATACATAATCAAAATAAAATGCTACAAAAATGTGGCAACCCACTACTCTCTTTTTGTATATATCTCTATACTGTGCTTTTTTGAAAAGTTATATGTGGTTCAATATCCCTTTATTGTATTAACTCTTAGCTAGTTTTGGTAAAATCTTGTAAATAATAGTGACTGAGGTTATAGTATAAAAATAATTGAAAGCAAAATATGATAGACCTGAGTTAAATTCCCATGTCTTCTTACTTCATGTGCCTGAAATTCATGGTTTTCCTCATCAGTAAAATGGGTCTCGAACTTGTAGGTTTGTTTGAAATTTAAGCCATAGAAGAGCGCCTATTAACTGTCAGAGCCAAGAGGAAATTATACAGAGATGACAACATAATGTAATGTGATATCCTACATGGAACCCTGGAACAGCAAAAAGACATTAGGTAAAAAGTTAAGGAAACCTGAATAGAGAATGGACTTTAGTTAATAATGATGTATCAATATTGGCTCATGAATTGCAACAAATGTACCATAGCAATTTAAGATGTTAAAAATAAAGGAGAGTATATGAAACTCTCCAAACTATCTTTGCAATGTTCTTGCAAATATAAAAACATAAAATTAAAAGTTTATTAAAAAGAATGCCTTAAATGACACAATTATTTAATACATATATACAAGGAGTTTGTGTATATATGTATGTGAATATGCAGACATATTATAATATTGTATACCCATGAGTATTTGAATATATATGTATATACACATAATATGCAATATATGCATATGCATATATGTGTCAATACTCATAAAAATATACATACATACATATATAATATACTTATATACACATGCTAATGTAAGAGACATGAATTTCTGATGTTTCTTTCCTCAATTTTTGAAAGTTCTCAAAATATTTGCAAGTTACATGAAATAGAACAGAAGAGACATTTAATTTGTTTCTTTAGTTTTAATTCTTAAATTTCATAACAGATTCAGTGAGGCCTTCTTAAGTTTCTGAGCCTTCATTAATTACACAGATATGGCTTACAGAAATCTGTATTAAATCAGTTACTAAATCATCTTCTGAAGTTGATAACCAGTTTGTATTCTTTTTTAAAAAGATTTTATTTATTTATTTGAGAGAGAGAGAGCAGGAGCAGAGGGTGGGGCAGGGGAAGAGGGAGAAGCAGACTCCCCCCTGAGCAGGGACCCCAACACAGGGTTTGATCCCAGGATCCTGGGATCATGACCTGGGCCAAAGGCAGACACTTAACCAACTGGCCCCAAGTTTGTATACTATAAAGGGTACGATTTAGTAATAGCAGACAAAGGACTCTACTGAAAGCCAGTACCCATAACTTAGCTTAATTTGCTATTAGAAAGTTCATCCTATTGATATTATTAGTACAGAAACCTGCATTCTTCTGTACCAGCTAATTGCCATTTGACATTAAAGCAAATTTTATCTGATTTTTCCCCCTGGGCCTCAAATTATTACTTTAAATTTTCAGGTTTTCATTTACTGCTATAATTAATATAGATAAATCCACAATATTGCTGTCACTTAAAAATACCATTTAATAATATAACCTAACATCTCTTTTCTAAAATTAAAATACCAAAACTGCAAAATAGCTTCTTCCTATTCATCCCTCTTCTTCCAACACAGGCAGCCAACAGATAGGACAATATTAGGAACACATACTTTGAATTAGAATTGAATTGAGATGTTGTCCCTGCTTGATTATTTGTGCAAGCTATGATTTTCTTTTTTTTTTTTTTAAGATTTTATTTATATATTCGACAGAGATAGAGACAGCCAGCAAGAGAGGGAACACAAGCAGGGGGAGTGGGAGAGGAAGAAGCAGGCTCATAGCGGAGGAGCCTGATGTGGGGCTCCATCCCATAACGCTGGGATCACGCCCTGAGCAGAAGGCAGACGCTTAAACACTGTGCCACCCAGGCGCCCCAAGCTATGATTTTCTTACCTGAAATTAAGCAATGATATAAGATCCCAGATATCCTAAAAGCATTAAATAACTGTCTGAGATAATGTGGCCATCAACCCAGGTGCCTCCCTAACCTTCACCAACACCTTGCCGTAACCATTCTATGACTGAGTTCTATTCATTATTTTTTCTCCAATGTACTCATTTATTTTCAACCGGAATTAAACCTCATGACTCTCTTGTTTTGATACATCTTTGGGAATTTTGAAAATCACTAGATTTAATACTTTACTACCACATACTGTGGTGATTCTCTACCTGAAGTAGCATTATGGTTTTCACTACAAGTTTTTATGATATCTATAATCATATAATACTGTGTTATTTAAAACTTTACCTATATAAAATTACATCATAGAACATGTGTGAATTCCATTAGATAAATGTGATGGTGTTACAATAAACTAACAATCCTTTTGTACTTGTTATAGTAAATAGTATTTTAGTCTATTTTAAATCTGTGTAAAATAAGTACATTTTTTAATTAAAGATGATTTTGTTACTATAAAGAAGTACTAAAAGATGTTATATCAAAAGGGCAAACAGAAGTCCATTTAAAGGTTAGTCATTTTTAATAAAAAAAAAGCATTTAAAATATATCAAAATCTAAGGAGTTATGCTTTTATCTCCTGATTCCTTATTTTGTAATGACTTGAAACCTTCCTTTTTCTTTGTGTCCTTGAAGTCAGTTTACCTTTGGAAAATCTAGATTGATTTGCATGATATAAACATGAATGCAAGCACCAAAAAAGGAAATCAAAGAAGTGATAATAAATTAGAATATTAGGATAAAAAAACTAGGATAAAATATTAGGATAAATTAAGATGAAATAGCATATCACAGTATATGCAATCCAAAAGAAGACAGGAAGGTGAGAATACAATGAACAAAAAGCTTATAAGACAATAGAACATGAATAGCAAGGATGCATACTTACACCTACTCATACTGGTAACTATAGTAAATTTACATTGTTCTTAAAAGGCAAATACTGGACACAGATAATCAAAGTAGATAAAGCATGACTCAACAATACTGTGTTTATATATAAAATATATAAAGTAATATGTAAGTTAACAGTAAAAAGATGGAAAAAGATATGAGATGCAAAAACTGATGAGAAAGTTGGCATAACAGTATGGATTTGAAACTGAACAGATTTTGGAATAAAAAATGTTATTACCGGTAAAAGGGATCTGGGACTTAATTTCTAATGTTAGGCCGGAGAGGTTTTCCCACATACTACCAAGCAATTCTCTGGACACAAACTGTACTAAATTTTATCAACTGATGCTATCTGTCTAAATCAGCATCAGATACCAAGATTAAGGACTCCATCCTACAGAACACATCCTTTCCCCATGACCTTCAGGTGCCAGTTGAAAGCCCAAGTTATCACCTGTGCTTCTGACCAACAGTGTGTAGATTGAAGGTTCCAATGACCCCTGCTACCTTGGACTTGATTACCTTTCTAGATCAACTCACAGAACTCAGAGAAACATTTACTTACTAAATTATATGGGTTTATTTTTAAGGATATTACTTAGAAAAAGCTAGATGGAAGAGATACATAGGACAAGGTAGGGGGGTGTCAAAAGGGGCACAGCTTCTATGTCCTCTTGAAGCAGATCATTCTCCTCAAATCTCTACCAACTTGGAAAGTCTTCCAAACTTCTTTCTGGGTTTTGGTGGAAGCTTCATTATATAGGCAGGATTGGTTAAATCCATGACCATTGGTGATTAAATTATCTCTTTCCTACAAGGTCAGGGTATGAGACTGAAAGTTCCAACACTATTCAGAGGGTTGGCTCCCACTGAAACCAATTCCCCACACTTAAGGGATTTCCAAAAGTCATCTTATTGGGGTGCCTGGGTGCCTCAGTAGGTTAAGCATCTGCCTTTGGTTCAGGTCATGATCCCAGGGTCCAGGGATCCAGCCTGCTTCTGGCTCACTGCTCAGTGGGGAGCCTGCTTCTCCCTCTGCCCCTCCCCCACTTGTGTTTTCCCTCTCTCTCCCTCTCCCTCAAATGAATAAATAAAAAATCTTAATTTTTTTTTAAAAAAGTCATTTTATTAACATAGACCCAGGTAGAGAGGGGTTTGTTATGTATAGCAAAACACCCATTTCATCCTTAAGGCTCTGAAGCTATTTCAGGAACTGAGGACAAGAAACCAAATATTATAACAAAAGATGCTCCCATTGCTCTTATCACACAGGAAATTCCAAGGATTTGGGGAGCTCTGTGTTAGAAACAAGGCAAAGACCAAATACATTGGTTCTTATTGGTAGGGTTTTAGAATATAGGTGAGGTTCCATGGGGTGAGGTCCACAGTCAACAGCCAAGAAAGAATCCTTGAGACTTCTTTAGTGCAAAATGGTGGTTTATTAAAGCACGGGGACAGGATCCATAGGCAGAAAGAACTGCTGCACTGGGATTGTGGGAGGGGTGGCTGATTATATACTATGGAGTTGGGGAGATAAGGAAAAAGGAGGTTTCAAAAGGTTTTCCATATGTTCAAGAAGTCTCACAGGATACCAGAGGCCTTGCCAATGTCAAGTTAAGGTTGTTTTTCCCTCTAGTAAGGCATTAACATGAAGATAGTTGGGAGCTTCCTGGAAGAACATTGCATTCTGCCTGCTTCAAGGATCTGTGGTTGGGCTACAGGTTATAAGGACATTTAATTGTATCTACATTTCCTGCTGGAAGCTAGGTTATTGATAGAAATGCTTTGTTCCTGTAAATCACTAAGAAATTTGTAAACTGAGGGAGATGACTATCTTGCAGGATTGTGATCTCTATAAATTAATTACTTATTTTTCCTTTCCTAGCTTTAGGGCAGCCAGGGGTGCCTGAGGAATGTCATATATATCCCATGGGGGGAGGGGTGTGGAGTGTCAGCTTCTGCTTTGTCCTCAGCTTGCCAGTCTATTCCTTCATCACTTATTATAAATCACATACCACAACCAATAATAAAAAAATTTCATAATGATAAAAGGATCAATTAATTATGAACATATGAAAAACCTAAGTGTCTACATCTAAGAATAAAAATGTAAAATACATGAAAACCTGTATATACCCTCCAACCTTCCATCTCACTGTCATCTCTTTCTGTCTTTCCATAAAAAGCAAAATAGATATCTGAATTCCATTTGTTCTTGAATCATTTTAGAGTGCTGGTAAAAATAATCTGTTACTCACTTCCACTATATTTGTGTATATTTACCTTACAGGTAATACAAAATCAAGTTTCCTAAGAAGAGCTTAATTCTTTCAAATGCAATCTATGTACATTCAGTATTTTTATTTTAGAGTATTTAGAACAGCCACGCATTAAGTCTTTTCAGCACACATGATGTGGGAAACAAAGGCAGAAGAAAAAATTATTAAATTTCCTTACTACCTACAGCCCATTGACAACTCCTTGAAACAGGCAGAGTGACATTCCTCTAGGGACTCAACTGCCTCAATGTTAATACTTTGCTAAGGGCAAAAGACAATCCTAGCCTGATCCCCTCCCCACCACCAGGATCCTGTAAGTCTACTTTAACATATAAAAATTCTTTTGGAAACTTCCTTTATCTCTACCCCCCCCCAAGATACGTGTTGGCAATCATCCCCCAAGCATATGGCCCACCGATATACATCTGAAGGGTCTCATGACTAAGGTTTTATTATATGGTAATAAATGACCTTTTCCCAACAATAGCCAGCCCCCTCAAAGTCCTGGAAACCTTGCCTCCAAAATTCCTTAGAGACTTATGCTATCCCTAACCCCCTCCCAACTTGAGGGTATATAATGCAGCATTCCTCATGACCCTGGTGCAGCTCTTTTTGCCCATGGGTCCTGTCTCCACGCACTTTTTTGCACCAAAGACATTTCAAGAATTCCTTCTTGGTCATTGGCTCTGGACCTCTCCCCCACAACCTCATCATACAGACCAGAAGTAGTCCACTAAGACAAGTTTTTTTTTTCCCCGTCTCAGTCATTCTATAATCCATTTATTTTTTTATTTAAAAAATACAATAACAAGAAACCTTCATGTTCCAAAGCAGTGTAAATTCTTCTGGAATTCTTTATCCAAGCTAGGCATCAGACTGCCTGTAGCCTAGAACAGTGAGTAGGACTCCAAATTTATTTAATCAAAGTGATCAGAATTGTCACATGTGGGACCTCTTAAGGGGAGCAGAATTTGGTACCCCAAAATATGCCTCTTTGGAATCCAGATTACCTTGAGCATGTTATTTTCAAGAAATATCAAATTTAGGATGAACTGAAAACCTAATAGATGTTACCTTTTATAAGAAACATTTACATTTGTAAGGGTAATCTCTATTTGTACAGAGTCTTCTGTACCAGGAAAAGGAGGAGGACTAGGTCTCTAGAAATGCTTATCAATGGAGAAGGCTTGGACTTAAATCTTCATGACAATCATACACTTTACTGTGCTTTGTCTGATAACCTCCTATAATTGGCTCTTCACCCTCCAACATCTTCTTTTGTCTTTAGTTGAAAAAAAGTATTTAAGTCGTGATGGCTTGGGCCATTTCAGGGAGCTTTCCTGGTATCTCCCATATACACAGGAGGTATATACATGTTATTTAACTTCTGTTTGTTTGTTTCTGTTAATCTAGCACATTAAAACTGCAATAGGTGACAGATATCAGCCTTCTGTGATCCTCTTAAGTGACCTCAAGGAGACATAAAAAACAAGAAGAACTGGAAAACCAGGTAAGCAGAGGCATGCAGGCAATATTTTTGAATAAATCAGGTATGATAGAAATATAATGTATTAGGATGACCTAAAGGTTTTTCTCATGTGTAAGTGGAAATCAGAAAACTTTAATTTTTACTACCATAACAAATTATACCTTTGATATGCAAGTATTTGGGAAACCCTTTTCCCCTTTTGTATATATAATCCCCTGTAGCTAACAAGTTTAGGAGCTGTTCTTCAGAGCAATCTGAAAAACTTGTGTCCCGGCTATAGTCTTCAATAAGAAAATGAATAAAGCATTTACTAACCTACTTTAAGTTTGGCTTTCTTTCCACTGATAATCTATCTTTCCTTGAAGGTCTCACCAAGAACCTAGAAGGGTAAAGGAAAATTATTTTTCCTCCTCTATGATGTAGTTTTGGAATATAGGTGAGGTTCAGTGGGGTGGCATCCAGAGCTGACGACCAAGAAAGAATTTTTGAGATGTCTTTGGTCCAAAATGGTGGTTTATTGAAGCATGGGGACAGGACCCGCAGGCAGGAAGAGGTGCTGCTCTTCTGGGGTTGTGAGGGGTGGTTGATTATGTAGTATGGGGCTGGGGAAGGTAAGGAAAAAGTGAGGTTAAGAAAGTACTTTCATATGTTAAAGAAGACTCCAGGGATACCAGAGACCTTGCCATTGTCAAGTTAAGGTGGTTTTTTCCCTCTAGCAAGGCATTAACATGAAGATAGTTGGGAACTTCCTGGATGAGCATCACATATGCCACCCAGGAATGGGGGGGTGGGGGAGGTTGCAAGGTGTAGGCTTATGCTTTGTCTTCAGCAAGCCTTCTGTTCCCTCATCACTCTATACCTCCATAAGTGATGCTGATGCACCTCTATGAGGATTGAAAACCACTGATATCTAGAAATGCAATCAAACTAATGTGAATTTGCTTCTTAGTGAGTTACAGAGATTACACTAGGTGGAGTTGTTACAAAAAGAAAACTTTATTTGCAGCAAATAAGAAAGCCATGGGGAATAACTTCCAAAGTCATGGCTCTCTGAGCAGGGTGAGCAGCAGCTCTTTCTGCCCATGGGTCCTGTCACCGTGCTTTAATAAACCACCATTTTGCACCAAAGGCGCCTCAAGAATTCTTTCCTGGTCCTCAGCTCCAGACTCCACCCCACTGAACCTCAGGTATATTTCCCAACCTCATCCCTTCTCATCAGGTGAAGTCTTTAACATTATAATGAAGCAAAGGTAACCCTTGGACAAGGAGGAGGGGCTATGAGCATGCTTCTTGATGAGGAATCAGAAGCGTAGCTGAAGACAAAGCATAAGCTGATACCTGCAACATCCCCTCTACCCCCAACTCCTGGGTAGGACATGTTTTTCCAGGAAGACATTCTTCCAGGAAGCCCCCAACTATCTTCATGTTAATGCCTTACTAGAGGGCTAAACAACATTAACTTGACAATAGCAAAACCTCTGGTATCCTGTTAGTTTTCTTTAACATATGAAAGAATTTTCTCAACCTTCCTTTTTCCTTACCTTCCTCAACCCCATAGCATATAATCGGCCACCCCTCACAACCTGGGGCAGCAGCTCTTTCTGCCCATGGGTCCTGTCCCCGTGCTTTAATAAATCACCATTTTGCACCAAAGATGTCTCGAGAATTCTTTCTTGGTCATCGGCTCTGGACTCCACCCCACTGAACCTCACCGATATCCCACAACCTTATCACTTCTGAGAGCCGGTTTAAACCGGACAGGATCATTGGCTTGTTATTTTAGCTTAGCAATGCAAGACCTTGCTTGTTTTTGAAATAGCACTGGGAGTTTTACCACTCATTTATTGTATCTGATATGGTTAGGATATTTCCTGATAGAGACTGTTAGTTTTTGTATTCCTTGAGTTCCCTTAAAATCCTTAACTAGTGAGGTTTTTGCATTTCTTTATAATTCTGACACTTCCTAGGAAGTTCTGTAAGAAGTGTGCTTAGGCAAGTAGAGTTCATGGGATATAGAACATGGAAAATAGAAAACAGCTAGGGGCCTAAAATGACTTCTGTGTCACAAAAGCTATGTCTCATCTTTCTTTTTCTGGGGACTCCTAATTCTTTCTGCTTATAGAAACACAATTTTAAAATCTAATATCGTTTTTAAAGTCTCATTCAGACATATAATGTCATATTGTACTCCAAAGTATAGGTTTAACAAAACAGGATCAACTCACCTTTACTCATATTAATCCCACCTTTATTATAAATGAGATTGAGGATTGCTTTTTTATGTATTAATAATTCTCTCATTTTGAATCAATGAAAAGAAACATATTTGAAAACTTGAAATTCTAATTTATTGTTTACAAATATTATGTCCAAATAAGTAAACCAAAACCTCACAATCCATTTTATAAATATTCATCTATTCACCTGAAAAGTATATTTTAAACGTCTCAGCTCAAAAAACAGCCATTGATCCATATTAAATCTAAGTGAAAATATGACTTTTCTTAATTTCTTAAATTAAACCTCAAGCATTTTGTATTTATTAGATAAATTGTGCTCACAGTTTTTATTTTCATGAATATAATTTCCAACTTCAAAGACATGTTTTATCACAATAGATTTATGTCCTATTGAGAAGGAACAAAATAGGGGGGTTTTAAGATAAAGATAATTAAGAACCACCAGATTCAGGAAAAACTTTGTATCTCTCCCTTAACTGTCTAAAAGAATTTAGATAGGAGGCCTGTACCAGGAAGAAAGCTATTACCAGAGATAAGTTTTTATATCAGAAAAACTTACCTGCATGGCATAAACAATTGTTAACAAAACATTTGCTGTTCTCATCTTTCTGTGATTTATCTTCCTCCCCTTTAAAGTCTCAGAACCCTACCACTGTCTCCTTAACTTAGGTTGGTATATAAGCCTCAATGGCCTGTCTGCTTTGGAGTCCCATGTGTTTGTGGGGTTCCTGTAAGTATGTAATTTTTTTTTCCTGTTAATATGTTTTATGCCAATGTAATTATTAGGCCAGCTGAAGAACCTAGAAGGGAAGAAGGAAAAATTTTTCTTCTCCAATATTATTTTTCCCTGATAGGGCCTAGATTATTCTAATAGGTTAAGTACGGATATGTATCTAGATTACAAAAAAAAAAAGTGTGGACTTCATTGTGGACTTCAAAAAAAAAGTGTGGACTTCATTACAATTCATTGTAAAGAGTAGTATTAGAAGATAATATTATTCCAGTTGTTAAAAACAAGACAAGGCCAAAGCAGAGTCACTTATGCTAAGCCCCACATAATCAAAACAAAACTTAACTAGTTTCAGTTTTCCCAGAGATGGTATCTTAAACCAATTGTAGGGGAGGAAGAATTTCCTGATCTCTTCAAGGTCTCTATAGCTGTACTAATAAGCAAACTGACAATGCAACAGATTAACAAACAGGAGAAAATCAATTTTAATTTCCTACATATGGGAAATTCACACAGACATGAAACTCCAAAGACAGGGAAAAATATATATATATATATAGATATATATACAGGGAAAAAATATATATATAATTACATATATAAAATATATATTTATATATAATATATATAAATATATATATATAACATATATATGTTATATATATATATATACACATACATCATCCTAAACTATGGATAACATGATAGGTTGTTAGTACTTCAAAGAGAAGGAATGCAATTCACAGGGCAATAAGAAGAACTGTAGACATTTGGTAATTAGATGTTTCTCTTGCCATACAGATAGGTCACTTGTATAAAATTTGTTTCTGGTAATAATCCTTCTTTGGGGAAGGACTCCCCAATTTGGATTCTTCTATGTAGTTAAGTGAGGGGCAAAAGTTTTTCTTGAGCTCATAGGGCCTTGATTGCCTTTAACTCATAGTAGTCTTCATGCTAAAGTGGCACAATTTGGGGGGGGACTTGGCCCAAACTCCTTCACAGTTGTATTGTAGAGATAGAGGTTATGCCTAACTGACCACCCCAACCTGTAAACACACAGGCAGGATAAAGAATGTTGTGAGACTTGTGATGCATGAGTGACCTCAGGAGCCTGGTTAGTTGACAGCTGGCCTCCAGGTCAGTGCATAGATTTCCCTTTTCTATCTGTTTCTATTAGATTTTTATAATATCAATAAAGTGTTTTTTCAGGCACCTGGGTGGCTGAGATGGTTAAGAGTCTGCCTTTGGCTCAGGTCATGATCCCAGGGTCCTGGGATCAAGTCCCACATTGGGCTCCTTGCTCCATGGGGAGCCTGCTTCTCCCTCTACCTCCCTCTCTCTATCTCTCATGAATAAGTAGATAAAATCTTTAAAAAAAAATAAAGTGTTTTTTTCCCCTTTGAAACTGAGAGTATGGCTGCCGTGAATCTGTTCTTCAGAGCAACAGTCAATCATATATCTGATCAGCACTAGTTAGATAATCTCCCTGACAAACTCCTGTGATTCCCTAAAGGAAAGGGACTTTGCCATAACCAATCTGTTTTTTTGCCTAGTATAACTTCTTTGCTATTGTCCTTTTCTGCTAATAAAACTCTTTCATTTTGTACAGCTCCCTGGAGCTTCTTTTCTGTCTGCTAGGTTGGATGCTCCCCAATTCATGAATCATTGAATAAAACCAATAAGATCTTTAAAATTTACTCAGTTGAATTTTGTGGGTTTTTTTTTTTTACAGTTAATATTGTTGTGTAGAAGATTTCTTTACATTCTTGAAAATTCAGTGCTTTATACATTATTTCATTTTTCATCCAGAGAATATTATGTATGTATTGTGGGATAAAGAACAGAACTAATTTATATTGACATCTTTTAAAAAACAGATTTTCTGAAATGGACAAAGGGCAAAGAGATATAATAAGTTCAATAAGCTTTAGTAATAATGCTGAAATACTGAATTTGATTTGGAAGTATTATGAAGTCACAATGGCATTTTTAAATTTGTTGTTTCTGTTGTTGTTATCTTTGTCCATTGAAAGTGTCAAGAAAGAAAATGGCCAATTTGGTGACCAAATTGAAGTCTCTAAAACTCTTCAACTAATGTAAACCACAGTTTGTCGGAGATGACTGTTTGCAGATCTAGAACAAGAAATAACACTAGATCAGCCTCGAATATCTTACATAATAAAGCAAAAAAGTTTTCACAGACTCCCTGATACCATGTAAATGATCTTAGGAGCCAACTTGAAGACACTCTCATTGACTCAATAATAGAAAAGCTTTATCATCAAGAATAAATATAATTTCAATAGATTGAGATACATCATATTTATATAAATCTATGAGATCATAATGGCATTAAAATAATAACAATAATAAATTGTAAAATTTTAAAGAACCCAGTTATTTCTTAAATTCCACATGAGTGAAATCGTATGGTATTTGTGGTATTTGTCTACTTTGAAAACTAAGAATAAAGAATATATTTCACCTTTCTGTTCAAACTACACTTTCTGGATAACTAAATAATTAAGAAAAGCATTTCTCTTTATAAGAGCATTCAGTCTTAATGAAAAGAAAGGACAGAATTAGAATATCACCATTTGTAACCACAAATGAAGTTTTGGATCTAGGCAATAATCACTAAAAGGAAGCAATTAGTCAGGAGGCCTCCTAATGGAAGAATGCAATAATACAGTAGCAACTATCTATGCCATATTCTTGCTGAAAATCAATATTAAATTGATCAGACTTCTAGATCCGAGTGTAAATTTACAGACAATATATGAGATAGAGGAAAATAGCAAATGACATCTCAAAAATATAGCCAATAGAATCCAGATTATGGAATACTGATAGACAAAAAAATCTGATATTTTTAACAAACAAATTTAAAAAAAGACAGAGAGTCATTTCTTTGATCTTCACTCTCCAAAAAATCAATAAAAATTAGGTAAAAAATTCAGTTAATCTGGTATACTTCAAGGGCACAATATCCACAGATGGAGACCATACATACAGAAGATTTCCATGTTTATAGCAATTTCTATTAAACAGCAATACTACAAACTAAAAGAAAACTCAGAGCTTTATCAAACAAATATAATGTGGCTTTTATTTGGATCCTATTTCAACAAAAAAACTTAAAATATACGCATACATTTATGAGGAAAGCAAGAAAATTTTAACAATGCCCTGATATTTGATTATATTAAGGAATTATTCTTATTTTTAATGCTTTGGAATGGACAATGGTGTAATTAAAAAGCAGTCCTTATTTTTTCAGAAACAAATGCATATATATTTACATATAAAATAACTATGTTTTGGGTTTGTTTTAAAATTAATACAATAAGAAAAAAACTGAATGGGGGTATATATGAAACATGCTTGCCCATATACTTGTAATTATTGAAACTAGATATTGTGCAATGAGGGTTAGTTACAGTATTATTTCTTCTTTTACATTGGTTTTAAATTGTCCATAACAAAAGATTGTTTTAAATACTATTACAGGGGCTCCTGGGTGACTCAGTCATTAAGTGTCTGCCTTCCACTCAGGTCATGACCCCAGGGTCCTGGGATTGAGCACCTCATCAGGCTCCCTGCCAAGCAGGGAGTCTGCTTCTCCTTCTCCCTCTGCCTGCTGCTCCCTCTACTTGCGCTCGTGCTCTCTCTCTGCCAAATAAATAAATAAAATACTTAAAAATAAATAAACAGGGGCACCTGGGTGGCACAGTGGTTAAGCGTCTGCCTTCGGCTCAGGGTGTGATCCCAGAGTTATGGGATCGAGCCCCACATCGGGCTCCTCTGCTAGGAGCCTGCTTCTTCCTCTCCCACTCCCCCTGCTTGTGTTCCCTCTCTCGCTGGCTGTCTCTCTCTCTGTCAAATAAATAAATAAAATCTTTAAAAAATAACTAAATAAATAAATAAGCAAACTAATAAATATTATTACATTAGGATAAAATTAAGTAGATTATAAATATGCATTCAGTGAGAAAATGCAATAATTTATAACTATAAAAATGAAGTCTTTAAATGATGATAGTGGATATCAAATCACAAGTTATTTAAACACTCTGAATTATATAGTGCTTTATCTAATATGCTAGTGTAAACAATACAACAGAAGTAACAATATTTAAAATTGCTAAAACTTGTTAATCACTTTATTACCTGTTACAGTTTTAAAATATTATTTTTTCAGCTTTATTGAGGTATATTTGACTGATAAAATTGTACATATTTAAGGTGCAAATGTGATGATTTGATAGATACATTGTAAAATAGTTACCACAATTAAGTTAATTAATACATCAATCATCTCACTATAGTTAATAACACTGTAGTGTATTATTTTTTGAGAGTATGTCTTCAGCATTTCATCACAAAAAAATAGTTAAATTTTTTAAAGAAAACATTAAATGTGTAAGAATATAGGTTTTTAAGTTTCTTTTAAGAGTAACGAGCCAAAGTTTGAAGACCATTGTTTAAGCACTTGAGTGGATAAAAATCCAACTACCTCTTGCAGCAAATAGGATCCAAAGGTAGAAAACCGTTACTCAACTTAGCAGGTATTCCAGATCTGGGCACCCACAGACCCATCCTCAGAGACCTAAAAATCGATATCAGGATACCAAATATATGATTTTCTCCCAACTTTAACTTAATTCACCTACTCTACCTAACTTGCTCCTAAAATTTCATGATGTGGCTGAATAACTGTTCTATTCATGAGGTCTCTGAAAGATTTCTCTCTAGTACTTAGAGAAGCTTAACATATATCAATCCAAATATTATAGAAATATAGATTACTTTAATTATTTCAATCACTGTAAAATAGGTTTAAATCCCTATAAATCTCCATAATGTGCAAAACGCAAATCACCAATCAACTATTTCTACATTAACGTAGTACCTGAAGAATACTTCATTTGTCTTAGTTTGGTTTGGCTGATAAGTAAATAAAGGAAAAAAATGCAACTGGATTCATAGCTAATAAGTTGTATTTTGTATAGCATAAAATACAAATATTTGAATCTAATTAGAAAGTTCTATTTTACTATATTCATGAAACTCTTGTTTCACTTCTTTGAATGTAACTGTGATCTAATTATCTTCTCATCTGTCCTAATGACAATGTCAGACTTATAAAGGATGATCATCATCTCTGCTAATCTTTCCTAAGCCACCTACCTATTGATTGAGTAATCAAAAGAAGATGCTACTGTCTCATGGTCTATTGACTGGGGGAGTAGAGGTCAGATCAGAGGAGAGAGTGATGTAGTAGTGAGAAGCAAGAGAATCTGGAAAATAAACAGTCACTTGTATATTCTAATGGAGCAGCTTCTGTATTTGTAGAACCGAGATGGTATAGTAGCTACCATGAAGAAAGTACCATGTTTCTGCCTTCAAAAAAAGGCCATACTGATATGGATAGAATATATATCACTTCCATTTCCAGTTGCTCACATCTTGCTTTTAATAACTTTTTTGCTGTTCTTACTGCCATCCATTTTTTTTCTTGTCATATTCATCCTCTATATCAAGGATAAAGTAATCTTTTAAAGTTATTTCTTTGTTAACATCACCAGATTAAAAATCTCCAGCACATTTCCAATTAGCTATTAACTGAAACCCCAACTGCTTGCATTAACAAGAAAGACTCCTCATTAGATGAGTCCTAACCAGTTCATCTGCATTCCTCTGCAGTTTGCAACTAAAGCCTTTTACTTTAGCCAAGCTGGTATATGCTTTCCAAAGTTCATATAGTTTACTTGGAATGGTATGTGTTTTTATCATCAGTTACTCAGAATGCAGTTCAATGCAATGTCTTCTTAGATGCTCTCTCAGATGTCACACCATCCTGGAAAGACTTATCTCTTTGATGTCCCCTTAAGGCACTTTGTATTGCCGCTTATATAACACTTGTCACATAGTATCTTTTGCTGTAGCTTTTTGTGTGTGAATGCACTGACACATCCTCCTGGTATGTTTGGGAAGAATGTTGACAAAGATCTTGTCTTCAAAGGGAAATTAATAATTTGTCAGGTGAATAAGATATACGGAATCTCAAGAAGGGACGCAGAGGCATAAATGACAAAAACATGTATATGCAGCAGGGTCCAGGGCTCCTTGTTTGCTTGAGGCAACTGGCAGTAGAAAGAAAACTAAATCAAGTCAGATATCATCTTTGAGCTTTTTAGTATCCTCAATTATAAAATCAGGACAGTAATACTGTGTTATTAAATATGAGACTATATTATAAAGAACAGATCATAGTTACTAACATGTAGTCAGTGACCATTTGCTTCTGGTTTTTATTACTTTTCTCGAACATCTTCCTTGTTTCCTTAACTGGATCAATTTGCATGATTCAGTAGTGCTAAGAGTTTAATTCTGGAGTGTTCTTTTTTTTTTAAGATTGTATTTATTTATTTGATAGAGAGCACAAGTAGGCAGAGCATCAGACAGAGGGAGAAGGAGAAGCAGGCTCCCCACTGAGCAGAGAGACCCACCCCGCTGGATCCCAGGACCCTGGGATGATGACTTGAGCCAAAGGCAGATGCTTAACCGACTGAGCCAAGCAGTCCCCCCAGGAGTGTTCTTTATTTTTTCTTTTCAAAGTAGAGAGATAACTATATTGAAATTAAGCAAAACCTGCATTCTGGTCTTCTTTTAGCTAGAATTATAATCTGATAAAAGTTAGTTAACTTCTCTGTCACTCATTTTCTTCAATTGTAAAGTAAGAATATTAGATTAGATACATTTAAACTTTCTAGCTGTGGCAATTCATGACATTCTCACAGGTATTTTCCATAAGCAAAATTATTCTATTATGAAACATATGTGACCTCTTGGATGCCAAAATCATTTTCACAGCTTTTATCATGCTTCTGGGTTCAGTCCATTTTACTCTAGACTGGAAATAGATAGAAGACAACAGTAAGTAATCCTTGGTATAGATATGAGCAGATTTTCTGTGATGCCAAGAAAACTCAAACTTGAAGACCTCTCACTTTTGTGAATTGTAACCAAGTTCCTAGGGGTGTTTGATGCTTATGGAAATCAACAGATTCCAAAATTTGTAATTCACTTTGCTTTTTTAACTTTCTAGATACATCTTAAAACATTTGTACCTGATTTTTATTCTTCATGTCTTATTACTTTTCCTAAAAAGAACTATACAAATTTTAAAAGTTCTCTAGGCCTGCCAGAACTTGGATCTGCCCTGTCTGTGTAGGGCCCTGCCAACCTGGGATTCTTTCTTGAAATGCACTGTTAAGAATATAAAGAAGTACAGAAGACAAAATTCCAAGTCCTACTAATATATATATTAATATTTAAATTCATAATAAAATTTAAAGAGTCAAAATAAAATAAGCATATTGGATATAAAACCTGAAACATTTTTGCATTAGGTTGTATGGTTTAGAGTGCAATTTAGCTTGATTAGGATAAATTTTTGTAAATACTTGGAGGTTTTTTTGTTTTCACAACAATAATTATTAAGCATTGATTATCTTCAAATCCTTAATAAAAAAATGAAAACTATCTTATGTACATTTAAATAAAGGATGATGTTTAGAACTTTTTATTTCATTAATTCTGAGACACATTTTGACACTCAATTTAACATTTCTTTATTGATGATCACTTGGTAGTCATGACATAGTTACCTCTAACGACACAACTGAAAACTTGATTAGTATTCTTGATGATGACTATAACTGTTTGAATTTTCAGTAAACAAATATTTTAAGAACCATTTGAAGAAGAACAATAATTCCAGGTAGTGTTTCAAAATTTTCCATGATACTTTTTGGCATGATTTTAAGAATGTGAGTGTTCCCACATTGCTGGTGAGACTGTAAAATGGTCCCACTACTATGGAAAGTTGTTTGGTATTTCCTCAAAAGTTAAACATAGAGTTGGTAGAGTAGCTACCAACTCCAATCCAGCAATTCCAATTCTACATATATATCCAAAAGAATTGAAAACAGGTACTCAACCAATAGTCAAAAGGTGGAAATAATCCAGTATACAACTAATCAATAGATAAGCAAGTTATGGAATATGCATATAATATAATATCAATCAGTCATAAAAAGAAATAAATTCCTGATACATACTACAATGTTAATAAGCCTCAAAAACATTATGCTAAATTAAAGAAGACAGACACCAAAAATCATATATTGCATGATTCAGTATATATGAAATATCCAGAATAGGTAAATCCCTAGAGATAGAAAGCAGATTGGTGGGGGCAATCTGGGGATTAGGAGGACTAGGGACTAGAGGGAGAAGAGATTAGGGAGTAACTGCTTAATGGACACACTCTAGAAACAAACAGAAACTTTGGAAAGGAAATCTTGGTGCAGGTGGGGCCCAAAGTAAGTGTTAGAACTTTTAACTTACTACATTTTAACTTAGGTGAAAATAGCTAATCATCTGGACAGTACTGAGCATACTCTAGTTTCCTCCCTTTTCCATCTTAACCTTCATTCAGTGGTCCAGTCTAATAAAAATATATGGTAAATTAGTCTAGGAATTTTAGTAATACCAATGAAAGAAGTCAAATGTTAATTTATTTCTGAGGATTTACAATGGAAATTTTTGGTCTCTTCTTGATGCTGATTACTTATTATCTAACTAGATTTTCACATGTAAGCAAAAAATGTACTTTAAGTTGTTTATTCCTTATTTTTGGATTTAACCAGAAAGTCTGTATGTATACTAAATATCAACATAAATAACACAGGGGTTATAATCTGGTTGCTGGTTAGTCTGAGTATGTTTAGTTTCAAATATGTTTCAATTTTACAGATACTATATTTATGGCTGGATAATGGTAAGTGTTAAGTCAATATCATAGAAACTTACTCAATTTCTTGAAAAATATTAGTACAAATAGGGTACTTGAATATATATAGCAAATGACTGTTTTCAAATACACAATATTTGACTTTTGCCATTTGTATATACAGTGCTTATTTTGAGGAAGTGTCAGAGTTTTATACTGACAAGGTATAGCTCACACTAAAATCAGACATCAGAGTACAATTTCTGCAGAACTATCAATTAATTCTATGGAAACTTACAGATAGGTCTTGGATAGAACTGAAATGTTTAAGAATTTCTGTGCAAAATGATTTTAAATTTAAAATGAATATGGCTAATGGGTTGTGTCTTTTCCTTTAAGTTCTTCTCAGATTGTATATTTCAAAGAAAATAGGGACATGATGACTCTTGAGATGACACATTGTCTTCTCTCCTCGAATATTGTTAAAGGTGAAATGTTCGCATTTATTTTAGAGCATGTTTTCTCTAGTTTGACCTATTTCTACTCTTTCCACACCTATGATCTGTTTGATAATTCATCTGTATGTTACACTCAGACAGGATAATTTTAGCTTTGTTGATCATAGCTGTATATGTGGGAAATGGACTTCTTTATTACTTAAGGAATAGAGTTTTAAAATAATGTGTCTCAAGGTTCCAATGGGCACATTTTCCTCATAAACAAATAGATTACAGGAATATTTGCTAAGAAGTTTATATCTTTATTTGGCTTGTCTGTTTAATTTAGTTGTCATTATATAGTCAAATCAACTACAGTTACTTCTGTATAATGGCAATTAGATAATTTATAATAAGCAAACAATAAATTCTTATATGCTAGAAATTAATGAAAGTAGATTGAATATGAATTTTAATCTAAAATAAATGTGTACAGCCAGAGGGAGAAAAGATGGCAGAGGAGTAGGTGACCTCTTTTTCAGCTGGTCCCCTGAATTGAGCTGGATATCTACCAGACCATCCTGAACACCCATGAAATCAGCCTGATGCAGGAAGATACATCTGGATCTCTATAAACAAACATCTCCAGTGCACCGAGGTATGAAGCCGGGAGCCATGAATCCATGCACAGATATCAGAAGATAAATGGAAGGGGAAGAGAGGTGACGCACTTGGGCATCGGGAGGTAGTAATCACCTGCCCTGGGGAGCTGGCCGGACTCACAGACCAACACCCGTGAGAAAGCAGACTGAGACCGTGAGCCTAGGAACGCACGCAACCAACTGAAAACCGGAGTTCCAGAGTGCTCACTGGAACTGGACTAAAACCAGGAGCTCGGGAACACGCATGCGACCAGACTGAAAACCGGCGCTCCAGAGTAAACATGAACCACACTGAAAGAGGGAGCTCGGGAGCACGCATGGGAACTGGGGGTGGCTGGTGGTGTTAGAAGCACAAAGGATAGAGACATGCTGGCCCTGGAAGCAAGGGCTGGGAGAGCGGCTGTGGGGCGCACAACCCAGGACACTGCAGGGTTTTTAGCAGCACTGACAAAAACAGAGTTAAAGTGGCCATGAGAGCTCAGTGGGGAGCAGACTGCGATCTCTCTGTTCTGAGACAGAGGCTAGGATACGGCCATTGCTGCTCTGACTCTCAGAAGAGTCACAGAAAACAGCCAGGGAAAGCCACCAGAGAGCAAAAGCCCAGAAAAATCAGCTCACATTGTGCCTATCCCCAACCCCCCTCGCAGGGAATGGGGTGACTCTACCCAAACATGGTTGCCTGAATATCAGTACAGCAGGGCCTTCCCCCAGAAGGCAGACTGAAAAATCAAGAAGCCCACATCCCTAAGGTCACTATAAAACAAGTGCACACTGCCTGGGTCCTGGTCAATAATTTGGGTTCTGGGCATCCCCACAACCTCTCCTCAGCAGAATGATGAGGAAGAGAAACCCCCTCCCCCCCCCCAAAAAAAAGAGAATGAGTCTGTGGCCTGTGCAACAGAACTGATGGATATGGATATAACCAAATTGTCAGAAATGGAGTTCAGAGTAAGAATGGTCAAGATGATGTGTAGGCTTGAAAAAAATTAATGAAAATATTAACGAGAATATAGAATCTCTAAAGGTGGAAATGAAGGAGAATCTGGCAGAAATTAAAAATGCTATGAATCAAATGCAGTCTAAACTAGACGCTCTGACGGCCAGGGTAAATGAGGCAGAAGAACGAATTAGTGAATTGGAGGATGGGATGGTAGAAGAGAAAGTTAAAACAGAAACATGCCTCAAAAAAATCCAATCTCAAGAATGTAGATTACAGGAGATTACTGACTCAATGAAACGTTCAAAAGTCAGAATCATCGGCATCCCCATGGGAGTGGAGAAAGAGAGAGGTCTAGAAGAGATATTTGAACAAATTGTAGCTGAGAACTTCCCTAATCTGGCAAAGGAAACAAGCATTCATGTCCAAGAGGCAGAGAGGACCCCTCCCAAGGTCAATGACAACAGACCTACACCACGTCATGTCATAGTGCAACTCGCAAATATTAGATCCAAGGATACAGTATTGAAAGTGGCCAGGGGGAAGAAAATCCTTACGTACAGAGTGAAGAATATCAGAATAACATCAGACCTGTCTGCAGAGACCTGGCAGGCCAGGAAGGGTTGGCAGGGTATTTTCAAAGCTCTATCTGAGAAGAACGTGCAGCCGAGGATCCTTTATCCAGCAAGGCTGTCATTCAGAATTGAAGGAGAGATAAGGACCTTCCAGGATCAGCAGAAACTGAAGGAATTTCTAACCACCAAAAAAGCCCTACAGGAGATATTAAGGGGGGTTCTCTAAGAGTAAAAAGGGCCCCAGAGTGATACAAAACAGAAATTTACAATCTATAGAAACAAAGACTTCACAGGCCACATGACATCATTAAAATCATATCTCTCAATAATCACTCTCAATGTGAATGGCCCAAATGCTCCCATAAATGCCACAGGGTTGCAGATTGGATAAAAAGTCATGACCCATCCATTTGCTGTCTACAAGAGACTCATTTTGAACCTAAAGATACATCCAGACTGAAAGTGAAGGGATGGAAAACCATTTTTCATGCCAATGGACCTCAAAAAAAAAGCTGGGGTAGCAATGCTTATATCAGACAGATTAGATTTTAAACTAAAGACTATAGTTAGAGATACAGAAGGACACTATATTATTCTTAAAAGATGTATCCAACAAGTGGATATGACAATTATAAATATCTATGCCCCCAACAGGGGAGCAGCAAGATACACAAGCCAACCCTTAACCAGAAAAAAGAGACATATAGATAATAATATGTTAATAGTAGGGGACCTCAACACTCTACTCTCAGCAATAGACAAATCACCTAAGCAGAAAATCAACAAAGAAACAAGAGCTTTGAATGACATACTGGACCAGATGGGCCTCATAGATATACACAGAATATTAAGCCCCAGAACAACAGAATACTCATTCCTTTCGAATGCCCATGGAACTGTCTCCAAAACAGACCAAAATCTGGGTCACAAAAGGGGTCTCAACTGACACCAAAAGAATGAGACTATTCCCTGCATATTCTTAGACCACAATGCTTTGAAACTGGAACTCAATCACAAGGAAAAATTTGGAAGAAATTCAAACACTTGGAAACTAAGAACCATCCTGCTCAAGAATGATTGGGTAAACCAAGTGATTAAGAAGGAGATCAAATAATTTTTGGAGACCAACGAAAATGAAAACACATCAGTCCAAACGCTATGGGACACTGAAAAGGCAGTCCTAAGGGGAAAATACATAGCCATCTAAGCCTCACTCAGAATAATAGAAAAATCTAAAATGCAGTTTTTATATTCTCACCTGAAGAAGTTGGAGCTGGAAAAGAAAAACAGGCCTAACCCACACATGAGAAGGCAGGTGATCAAGATTAGACCAGAGATCAATGAATTAGAAACCAGGAGCACAGTAGAGCAGATCAACAGAACTAGAAGCTGGTTCTTTGAATGAATAAATAAGATCGATAAGCCACTGGCCAGACTTATTCAAAAGAATAGAGAAAGGACCCAAATTAATAAAATTATGAATGAAAGGGGAGAGATCACGACCAACACCAATGAAATAGGAAGGATCATTAGAAACTTTTATCAACAGCTTTATGCCAATAAATTAAAAAACATGGAAGAAATGGATGCCTTCCTGGAAATCTATAAACTACCAAGACTGAAACAGGAAGAAATTGAGTATTTAAACAGACTGATTAATTATGAAGAGATTGAACAAGTGATCAAAAACCTCCCCAAAAACAAGAGTCCAGGGCCTGACGGATTCCCCGGGGAATTCTACCAAACATTCAAAGAAGAAATAATACCTATTCTCCTGAAGGTGTTTCAAAAAATAAAAACAGAAGGAAAACTACCAAACTCATTCATGAGGCCAGTATTACCTTGATTCCCAAACCAGGCAAAGACCCCCTCAAAAAGGAGAATTATAGACTGATTTCCCTGATGAATATGGACGCCAAAATTCTCAACAAGACCCTAGCTAATAGGATCCAACAGTACATTAAAAGGATTATCCATCATGACCAAGTGGGATTCATCCCTGGGATGCAAGGGTGGTTCAACATCCGCAAATCGATCAGTATGATAGATCATATCAACAAGAAAAGAACCATATGACCCTCTCAATTGATGCAGAAAAAGCATTTGACAAAATACAGTATCCTTTCCTGATTAAAACCCTGCAGAGTGTAGGGATAGAGGGTACATTCCTCAATTTCATAAAAGCCATCTATGGAAAGCCTACAGCGAATATCATTCTCAATGGGGAAAAGCTGGGAGCCTTTCCCTTAAGATCAGGAACAGGACAAGGATACCCACTGTCGCCATTATTATTCAATATAGTACTAGAAGTCCTTGCAACAGCAATCAGACAACAAAAAGGGATAAAAGGTATCCAAATTGGCAAAGAAGAAGTCAAACTGTCTCTCTTCGCAGATGACATGATAGTCTATATGGAAAACCCAAAAGACTCCAACCCCATAGTACTAGAACTTATAGAGCAATTCAGTAATGTGGCAGGATACAAAATCAATGCTCAGAAATCAGTTGCATTTCTATACACGAGCAATGAGACTGAAGAAAGAGAAATTAAGGAATCCGTTCCATTTACAATAGCCCCAAAAATCATACATTACCTTGGAATTAACTTAACCAGAGACGTAAAGGGTCTATATTCTAGAAACTACAAATCACTCTTAAAGGACATTGAAGAAGACATAAAAAGATGGAAAAACATTCCATGCTCATGGGTTGGAAGAATAAACATAGTTAAAATGTCTATGCTAACCAGAGCAATCTACACTTTCAATGCACAAACCAATGACATTTTTCAAAGAACTGGAACAAACAGCCCTTAAATTTGTATGGAACCAGAAATGGCCCTGAATCACCAAGGAATTGTTGAAAAGGAAAAACAAAGCTGGGGGAATCACAATGCTGGATTTCAAGCTATACTACAAAGCTGTGATCACAAAGACAGCATGGTACTGGCACAAAAACAGACACATAGATCAATGGAACAGAATAGACAACCCAAAAATGGACCCTCGGCTCTTTGGGCAACTAATCTTTGACAAAGCAGGATAACACATCCAGCGGAAAAAAGACAGTCTCTTCAATAAATGGTGCTGGGCAAATTGGATAGCTACATGCAAAAGAATAAAACTTGACCACCCTCTCACACCATACACAAAGAGAAACTCCAAATGGATGAAAGACCTCGATGTGAGACAGGAATCCATCAAAATCCTAGAGGAGAACATAGGCTACAACTTCTTTGACATCGACCACAGCAACTTTTTTCATGTCACATCTCCAAAGGCAAGAGAAACAAAAGAAAAATGAACTTGTGGGGCTTCATCAAGATAAAAATCTTCTGCACAGCCAAGGAAACAGTCAAAAAAACTAAGAGGCAGCCCACAGAATGGGAGAAGGTATTTTCAAATGACACCACAGATAAAAGAATGGTATCCAAGATCTACAAAGAACTTCTCAAACTCAATACACGAGAAACAAATAATCAAATCAATAAATGGGCAGAAGATATGAACAGACACTTTTCCAATGAAGACATACAAATGGCTAACAGACACATGAGAAAATGTTCAAAATCATTAGCCATCAGGGAAATTCAAATCAAAAGCACATTGAGATACCACTTTACACCAGTTAGAATGGCAAAAATTGACAAGGCAAGAAACAACAATTGTTGGAGAGGATGTGGAGAAAGGGGATCCCTCCTACCTTGTTGGTGGGAATGCAAGTTTGTACAGCCACTGTGGAAAACAGTGTGGAGGTCCCTTAAGAAGTTAAAAACTGGGCTACCCTATAATCCAGCCATTGCACTACCGGGTATTTACCCCAAAGATATAGACGTAATGAAGAGAAGGGCCATATGCACCCCAATGTTCATAGCAGCATTGTCCACAATAGCTAAATTGTGGAAGGAGCCGAGATGCCCTTCAACAGATGACTGGATTAAGAAGATGTGGTCCATATATACAATGGAATATTACTCAGCCATCAGAAAGAATGATTACCCAACATTTGCAGCAGCATGGATGGGACTGGAGGAGATTATGCTAAGTGAAATAAGTCAAGCAGAGAAAGATAATTATCATATGGTTTCACTCACTTCATTTATGGAACATAAGAAGTAGGAATATAGGTAGGACAAGGAAGGGAAAAATGAAGGGGGATAAACAGAAGGTGGTATGAACCATGAGAGACTGTGGACTCTAGCAAACAATCTGAGGGCTTCAGAGGGGAGAGGGGTGGGGGATTGGGATAGGCCAGTGATGTGTATTAAGGAGGGCACATATTGCATGGTGCACTGGGTG
The DNA here is from genome assembly GCF_017311325.1 of Ursus maritimus. NCBI lineage: Eukaryota > Metazoa > Chordata > Mammalia > Carnivora > Ursidae > Ursus > Ursus maritimus. The sequence continues at coordinate 6,277,898 of NW_024424119.1, forward strand.
TTATATGCAAATAATGAATCATGGAACATTACATCAAAAACTAAGAATATACTGTATGGTGACTAACATAGCATAACAAAAAATTATTATAAAAATTAATAAATAAAATTAATGTGTAACTATGGAATGATGGGATGATGGGATGGTTGTCAACATAAATAACTGTTTTAAAAATATATATTTTAGTTACGAAGGGAGGAAGTCATCTCTGAAATTATTGATAGATTCTGTTTCTTTTATTCCAAAACGTAGAATTATGGAAGGAACAGTTTAGTGATAGAAAAACATAATGGAAAATATTATCCAGATAATATGAAAATTTTGTCAAATCATGAACATAACAGGTCTATTATTGTATTTGTTTTCTAGTTAATTTGCTGCTATACTATTTAAAATTTAGTGGTGCTTTGTGGTTCTTTATATTTCCATTGTCTTCTTTATTCGTAGTGAAATTTATAACATACAGGGGAAAATTCTCTTTGAAATACATATCCTAGTTACTACCAAATACCAAAATTGTAACTGAAATATAATGAGACTTTCACACAACTAAATTATTTATGTAAGTCAAAACCTGTTTATAGAAATTAAATAAAATTTTAAAATGAAATGATTTTTAGAAAATATTTGAAATCTTACTTTCAAACAAGAAGGTATATTTTTATTAAACATACCTAGAGGCTGTGAGCTTCAATGCTTTGAAGTGAGTTCTAATATCATACTTATTTCTCTATTGTTCACAGGAAGGTGAATTATAAAGAGTCTGGTAAAGAGTATATTTCTCTTTGGCCCCAATTTTTTTTTTCCCCAGAGTATTCTCAAAACCTAGCAGGATTTCCATATTGCTTTTCCCCTTTACCTTTGTACTCTATACATGTACTTAATAAAAAATATTCTTAATTTTTACATAAAAATTTGCCTAAAGTGCAGTCTTTTTAATGATATTATTTACTGAAATATAGGAAAGACTGTTTCCTTCTCAATTGTTATTTTAAATGTTTGTTACCTGTATAACTTGTTAATGGGAATGATAGTAGGATTTATGTTCACTTATTCATATTTCCATTCTCTCTCTCTCCCTTTCTCTCTCTCAACTGCATGTTTTGTCTTACATTTCTATGTGGTTTTGAAATTTTATTTTCTCTCCCACAATCCTTTTTCCTTATTAACAGTATATATTTTTCTCTCTATGGTAGTAAAGGGAAGGACATTTTAACCTCTTTGTGATCAAAGAGTCATTTTCTCCTTTGAATTCAGATGAAAACTGATTCCCCACTGTGCAGTGTTATGAAGCTTCCACTGAAATTCCATTAAACATCTTCTTAGGAGCTAGGAAAGAGATGAGTTTACCATTTCAAATTATTTCATATCCATATTCCCTTGGGCCATATTATACTTGAACTTCCACTATTCTACTTTTTCTTTTAAATCTAAGAAAAACTGGAAATCTTCAAGAAATTGTTCAAAAAACAGAGGAAGATAGGGGTGGCTGGGTGGGTCAGTCGTTAAGTGGCTGCCTTTGGCTCAGGGCATGGTCCCAGAGTCCTGGGATCAAGCCCCATATTGGGCTCCTCTGCTGGGAGCCTGTTTCTTCCTCTCCCACTCCCCCTTCTTGTGTTCCCTCTCTCACTGGCTGTCTCTCTCTCTCTGTCAAATAAAAAAAAAAACAGAGGAAGGTAACTCAAACATTTCATTTATGCTTTCTCCTCTAATAATTTCCTGATAATCTCTATTTAAAAAAAATACTTATTTATTTACTTATTTGAGAGAGCAGGGGAGGAGCAGAGGGAGAAGGACAAGTGGACTACACAATGAGTGTGGAGCTTGACATGGAGATTAATCCCACAGCCCTGAGATCATGATCTGAGCCAAAATCAAGAGTCAGTTGCTCAACCAACAGAGCCACCCAGGCACCCCTTCTGATAATTTTTAAAACTTGAAAGATTCTATCAGTTCAAGATGATTCCTTATTAAATAGGTAGCTGAATTTCGGGATGTCTGGCTACTATCTCTAATTTCCTTAATAGAAATTCTATTGATTCTAAGGCTATATGAGCTACGGAAAATTAGTGTGATGAGACAAGAAATGGGGTTTATATGAACATATTTGAAAACTAGAAATTAGTTTAGCATTAATACATCTTAAATTAACTTTTCTTGCTCTGGTCCCAAACCATGTTTATTTCCTTCTGTAGCCTCAGAATCTTACATTAATTTACTTAAGTCACCCAAAAATGATATCAAATTATTATTTTTACATAAGAATTGTTACAAACAAAATAAAAGATAAATAGAACATTCTACTTTGAAGTGGATTTGTTTGAATTGATAGATGCTAAATACACAGCTGTGCAACTTCAAAAAAATTTTAAATGTATTATAAATTATTTTTTAAGCTCTCTTATGTTGTAAGGTTTGTTTTCTAACAATTGCTAAAATGATCTACCAATATCTTTTTGCGAAGTAAATATGAAAATTATAAGCAGAGGACTTCTAGTTCAGTTCCATCATCTAAAGACATTGGAAGTTACCATTTACATCCTAATAACCAGAAAAAGCTGGACAAACTGAAATTCAATGATGTTTTGAGACTTATTAAAGAACTACAGTTTCTGGCCAAATGGGTACCTCAAAATCTAGAGACAGAGGTACATCTAGAGGTGTAGTCAAAATATGCTGGTCTGGAGCAGAAACTGCTGAGGCAAAAGAAGAGAGGAAACTTTAAATAATAATATTATGGTGACTTTGATGAATCACTGACAGTTGAATATTGATTAACATGAAATTAAGAACTAGTCCTTCAAGCCAAAATATTAAGCAGGCTAACCACATTTTTATGAGTTGTACACCTTTAGGAGGCCCACCAGGTTCTCACTTTGAAGATCTGAAAAAGTCTGCTCCTAGCTTCAGTAGAGG
>NW_024424119.1:6280818-6292665 GCF_017311325.1 Ursus maritimus
GTAATGATTGTAAAATACAGCAGGAGCCTTCTCTGTAACAGAAGGGAACTCATCAGGGGAAAAGACTTTACCACAGCCTAATCTCAGCTGGGGCAAGAGCATTTCTCCTATGCTAGCCTGTTCTAACATTTGTTTTACCTAATAGCTATCATGAAGATTTCAAAGAAGAAAGTATGGGGAGTTAGAAGGGGATCATGCTATGCCATTGGAGAAACACATTATGATCACAGGCCCAAGACACAGGCCTACTAAAACACTGAAATTTAATGTGAAGATTATAGAGCAAAAATACAGTGAAACATTTAAAGTACTGAAAGAATTCATTGTCAGCAGAAGTTGTAAGAAATGTTAAAATAAGTTCTTCAGGCAGAAAGAAAATGACATAGGTCAGAAAATTTAATCTATGTGAATGAAGAAAGAACATCAGGAAGGAATAAATGAAGACAAAATGTTTATTTTTCTCATTCTTAATTGACTTAAAAATAAATATTTTTAAAAATAATAGTAGCGATACAATGGATGATAATAGTGTATGTGTAAATAAAAATAATAGAACAGTATCATGAGTAGTGTGAGGGAGGAATTGGGAATACTCCGTTACAGGGCATCTGCTTTACATATATACTATTACTTGAAGTATATACTTCCCTAGATATATTTCCGAAATTCTAGGACAATCTCTAAAAATATTAAAAATCAAAATCAGATCTGACAGAAAAGATGTTTAAAAAGGATACCAGGAAAACAAATGCAGCAAGTAGAAAACAGTTACAGACATTACTAATAATCACTTTAAATGTGAATAATCCAAATACAACAATTAAAGTTAGTTATTATAAGAATAGATTTTAAAGAACTCAATTTATGTTAACTGAAATAATCCAATTTTAAATATAAATACTCAAAAAAGTTAAGCAAAAGGAATGTAGAAAGATATGCCATGCTAACAGTAATCAAAAGGAAGTTGGGAGTGTAATATTATAATACCATTGTATGGTAACAGATGATAACTACACTTATTGGGGTGAGCATAGGTAATGTATAGAGTTGTTGAATCACTGTGTTGTACACCTACAACTAATACAACATCGTATACCAACTATACTTCAAGAAAAAAAGAAAGCTGGAGTGGCTATATTACATTCACACAAAGCAGACTTGAGAATAAGGAAGATTAGAGGAATAAAAGGACACATAATAAATGTGTCAATTCTCCAGGAAGACAACAATCTTAAATGTGTATGCAACTAATGACAGAGCATGAAAATATGAGACAAAAACTGATAGAACTGAAAGAAAAAAAAGAAAAAAGAAAAATTCACTATTATACTGGAATATAGCAACACACTTCTGTAATTGATAAATCAAACAGGAAGAAATTATGTAAGGGTATAGATGAACTGAACAGTTCTAATAATAATGATTGAACTGACACAGAATAACCACCCAACAACAGAAGAATATACATTCTTCCCATATTTCCTTGGAACATTCACCAAGGTAAGCCAATCCGGGGCCACAACAGAATTCAGCTATATATCACTAACAGAAATCTGGAAAATATTCAAATACTTGGAAACTAAATAAAGTTCTTTGAAGATTTTAAATAAAAACCTTATAAAAAACACAAGTCAAAGAAAGGTCTCAAGAGAAAGTTTTTTAAAGTTTTGAATCAATAAACGTACAACTTATTAAAGTTTGTGGGATACAGTGAAAGCAATGCTTAGAGGGAAATTCATAGCCTTGAGGAATCTACACTAGATCTAATATAAATAACTTAAACTTCCACTTTAGAAAACTAGAGAAAGAAGAGCAATTTAAACCTGAAGTAAGCAAAAGAAAACATAATAAAAATTAAAGCAGGGTTCAGTAAAATTGGAAACAATGGAAAAAATTGAAGAAACCAAAAACTGTTTCATTTATAAAATCAAAGTTAAAAAAAAATCAAGTAAATATGCTTCTACCCAGAATAAACAAGAAGAAAGAGAAGATTAAAAATTAGCAATATCAGAAAAGAAAGAAGAGTCACTACTAGTGATGCCCATTTAAAGGGTTACAAAAAGTACTGTGAAAAAGAAATGTTGATGATTTGTTTGAAATGGACCAATTGCTAGAAAGACAAAACTACCAAACACAAAGAGAAATAGATAATCCTAACAGACTTGTATTTATTAAACATATTGAATTAACAATCACCTTCCAAATAAGAAAGCAACAAAGTCAATGGTTTCGTTGATGAATGTTGACAAATATTTAAGGAAAAATTATAGCAATTTTCTGATTTTTTTTCAGAAATTAGAAACAGAGGAAACACTTCCTTACTCATTCAAGAGAAAGCTGAAGTGGCTTTATTAAGTTCACACAAAACTGGCTTCAAAACAAAGATTATCAGGGATAAAAGGCTTGCATAATGATAAATGAATCAATTCTCCAAGAAGATATTCTAAGGCAGCATTATCCTAAAATCAAAACCAGTTAAATATATTACAAAAGAAACTACAGCCCAATATCTTTTATGAATACCGCATACAAAAATCCTCAACAGAATAGCAGCAAATTTAATCCAGCAATGCATGGGAAGAGTCACATACCACAAGCAAACATGTATTACAGGTATGCAAACCTGGCTTCACATCTGAAAATCACTCAGTGTAAACCACCATATCATCAAGCAAAAGAAGAAAAATCATATGATCATAATAATCAATGCAGTAAACATTTGACAAAACTGAACATCCCTTTGTGATAAAAAATTCAGGAAACGAGGAATGTAAGAGAGCTTCTTTAACTTCATAAAGAACATCTACAGTAAAAGCCCCTACAGTTAATATATTTAATGGTGAGAAACTGTTTTCCCCCTGTGATCAGGAACAAGAAAAGGATGTCTGTTCTCACCACTTTCATTTCAACAATATACTGGAATCCTAACTAGTGCAATAAATAAGAAAAAGAAATAAAGTGTACAGTTTGGAAATGGACTATTTATTTGCAACTATTTATTTTCAAATACCATGCTTATATGTAAAAATCCCAAAGAATCTATAAAAAAAAATCTGGAACTACCAAATGAGTTATAGCAATGTTCCAAGCTCTCAAAATACAAGGTCAATATATACAAAAGTTACTTCTTTTTCTACACATCAGTGTTTTAGTCTTCTTAGGCTGCCATAACAAAATACCACAGTCTGGATGGCTTAACCAACAGAAATTTATTTCTTACAGTTCTGGAGGCTAGAAGTCTGAGATTAGCATGGTCAGGTTCTGGTGAGAGCTCCCTTTCTGGTTTACAGATGACTCCCTTCTTGCTTTGTTCTTACATGGGAGATATGGAGAGAGTGAGGGAGAGAAAGAGCACTCCCTAGTATTTCTTCTTCAAGGACACTTGACCTCATTTGACCTGAATTGTCTCCACAAATAATGTCATATTGAGGGTTGGGACATCAACATATGAACTTTTGGAGAAACAGTCTGTCCATAACAATCTGCAAACTGAGGTTTGAAATTTTAAAATATAATTTATAATAGAACCAAAATAATGAAATACAAAGGTATAAATCTAACAAAATATGTACAGAATATGTATATAGAAAAATAAAATACTGATGAAAGAAATAAAAGAATATCTAAATGATAAATGCCTGTCTGTGTTCGTGGATTGGAAGACTCACTTTTGTTAAGACAACAGTTCTTCCAAATTTTATCTATAGATTCAATGCCATCCCAATTAAGCTGATTAATTCCTAGTGTGAAAGTGAATTTCATACCTGAAAATTATTCTCTGTAAACCACACCACAAGGCTAAAGAATAAAGTTATAGGGACATATCAATTGATGATAAAAAAGCATTTGGTGAAACTCAATACCCATTTGTGGTTAAAAACCAACAAAATTGAATAAACAAAAAAACAACAAAAACTTCAGCACATTATTTTGCAGTTATTAAAACAAAACAAATAACAACAACAAAACTGATTCTAAAGTTGAGATGTAAAGGTGAAAACCTAGAAAGAAAAACGTTGAAGGACTTACATTAACCAATTTTCACTCTACTGCAGTAAAACTGTAAAACAGTAAGTAGTAAAACCAAAACAGTGTGGTATTGGTAAAAGAAGAGATGCTTATATCAAAGGAATAAAACTGACAATCCTGAAATAATCCCATTTAAATATTGCCAACTATCCTTTGACAAATGCACAAACACAATTTAAGTAATAGTTTATTCAATGAATGGTGTTGGAAAAACTGGCATCCACATGCAAAAAAATGAACCTAGACACAGACCTCACAGTTTTATAAAAATGAATTAAACATGGATCATGAATTAAACATGGATCATAAATTAAATGCAAAATCAAAGCTATAAAATTTCTAAAAGAAAACAAGGGAATATCTATCTAATCCTGGCTTTGGTGATGTGTTCTTAGATTTAACACCAAAAACAAGAGCCAATAAAGCAGATAAGTTGAACTTAGTAAAATTAAAAACTTCTGCTCTATGAAACACAATGTTAGGGAATGAAAGATGGGCCAAAATATTTGTAAACACATATTTCATAAAAGACATGTATCAAAAATATTACAAAGAATTGTTAAAACTCAGTGATAAAACAAACAACCCAATTAAAAAGTGGGCCAAAGAGCTGAATAAACACCTCAACAAAGAAGATACAAATAGCAAATAAGCTTAGGAACAGATGCTAACCATCACTCTCTTTAGAGAAATGCAAATTAATACAATAAGATCCCACCGCACATTTGGTAAATGGTTAAAAAAAATACTATTTGTTTTCAAAAATACTGAGCAACAGACGCTCTCATTTATTATTGGTGGAAATGCAAAAAGTACAGCTACTTTGGAATAAAGTTGGAAATCTCTTACAAAGTTAAATATAGTACTACCACACAATCTGATGGTTTTACTCCCAGATATTTTCCCAAATGCTTTGAATACTTAAAATTACAATAAAACATGCACACCAATATTTATAGTAGCTTTATTCAAAATTTCCAAAAAATGGAAGTAATCAATATTTCCTTAAATAGGTAAATGGATAAACAAGTATGGTATATTCACACAATAGAATGTTATTCAACAATAAAAAAAGGAATGACCTAATACGCCATGAAAGATGGATGTATCTTCAATGTATATTGCCCAGTGAAAGAAGCCAATCAGAAAAGGCTACTTAATGTATTAGTCCCTTTATATAACATTCTGAAAAAGTCAAAACTATAGAGATGGTAAACATATAAATGCTTGCCAAGGATTTGGAATGGGAGGTATTAACTAGATAAAGCATACTGTAATCTTATGGCATTGAAATTTTCTGAATTATACTGTAATAGTGGTACACATGACATCATATATTTATTAAAAGTCATAGAACTTTATAGCACAAAGTTTGTCCTTAATGTGTGCAAATTTAAAAAATCATTTTGGAGGTGAGGGGGGTCACAGGACGGAATATAGGATGTGGCGGAAGTTTTAACTATATTAGAAGTATATGAAACCACCTCACTGAAGGAGGTAGGGGGAAAGAAGCTGACCTAAGTAATTTTAGAAATAAGTGGAGTCTGTAAGATTAAATGCAGAAGGAACGGTATATAAGCATTGCACTCTAGTTGAGTTGATAAAGTTGTTTCCCAAGGATGTCAGCCTGAACAATTCTGAAATCACTAGATATGCATGAAAGAATTGATTACAGTTAAGTAAACAGATCAGCCAGGTTTCTTACTGTTGAACTGAGAGGTTATTGCAAGCAGAGAAGGCTAAAAATTATCCATGTGATAATGGATTAGATTCAGATAAATCAGAATGAACTCATGATTAACTTAATATAGATATAGATGGATACATATAAAAATATTTATAGAGATGTGTATATACAGAGGTTAGCATACATACATATATTCCTAGCAGCTGAGAGTATCTATAAGGAACAATACCTCAGCAACAATGAGCATCCTAATACCCTCATCTTGTTTTCTAATACTATTCTTCAATAAAAGAAATTAGGGCTTCTTGGAGAAATTACTGATTCTAGGACTGAGGCAGTAAATAAGTGAAATGAGCCTGGTGCACTTTGTACTGCCAAAAACTAAAGCAGTGTTTATAAAAACCAAGAGGGATGTCAAGAAAACACAGGAGTCAATTGAATGAGCTTGTGGTTGGTAATGTTTCAGTCAGACATCTAAATTTAATCTAAATGGTGTTGATATAGTTAAAACTTGAATATAAAATAAAAATAGAATTTTCTAGTAAATATGTACCTCAACAATGATAATGTGTTAGTAGTAATAATAAATAATAGTATTATGACCATTTATTAATAGAAATTATTGAATTATCAGAAAAAATAATGGATGAGGGGTTCCTGGGTAGCTCAGCAGTTAAGTGTCTGACTCTTGATTTGGGCTAAGGTCATGATCTCAGGGTCATGAGATTGAGCTCCACGTTGGGGTCCACACTGGGCATGGATCCTGCTTATGATTCTCTCTCCCTCTCCCTTAATAATAGTAATAATAATAATAATAATAAATAAAAATAGTGCATGAAAATAAAGACCTTAAGCATGACTATAAAATTTAAAGAATCCATTTAGTAAAATTTAAAATATCAAATATATCTTTTGAAACATCAGATTTCTCCTAAACACCACTTATGCAAAGCTGACACAGAAGCAGTTACATAGACAGATGATAGAATTAGATGGATAGGTAGAATATTTTCTGAAATATTTGTTTAGTGGAGTGACTACTAACAAATGTGGCTAATATTTTTAACATGCTTCTTTTCCCAGTCTGAATTCTTTACTTTCCCATATTGATTGTCCTTAGTATGTTGGAACAACATACAATAAGGCAGAAATGATTTAACTGAGAGACTCTTGAGAGAGAGAGACCCTCATTTGGAACATAGGGAACAAGGGAGAGAGAAATGTAGGTCTTGACTGCATTTCAACATGAAATTGTTGGATAATAATTAATTTGACTAAGTTATTCTTGAACTGGCTTGATAAGCTTTCAGCTATTTCTCAGAAATAATGTCTTGAGGTAAAAAAAAGTTGTTTCAGGACAATAAAAGTATATTATTTTTCTGCCTAGTTTGAGGATTCAGCTATATAAAAATGGTAAACCATACTTTTATATTTTACTCAGGTAATATAATAGAAACCAAAGTTTAATTCCTGGGGTCTGTGAGATTACTTTTTCTCTTTAATATGGATGAATACACACATGTTAGCGAATTTTCACAAGTAATACATTAATCCATTTCTGAAAACTATGGCTTTGAGAATTTTTTTTCTTATTCTGGTTGTTCTTTCTAAATATTCTCTACTATTTTCTACACAGTAAGGTGTATTTCTCTTAAAAAATGCCATACTCAGGAGGGTGGTTATGATTCTTAGTCCTCATGCTAGTATTTTACCATTTTGCTTTGCTTTATTCTGTTTTGTTTTAATGCAGCTCTGAAACATAAGTAGCTCACAAGCAATGCCATTATGTTTAATCTTTCCTACCTTGTATTTTTGTCATTTTAAAAACACCATGCTTGAAATTAATTTATAAGCTTGTGTTTTTTATAGATGAATAGGTAAAAACATTTTTTCAAGCTTAAGGCTATGATAGAGAAAAGTACATTAAGAAAACATTGAATAGCTTTATTCCATGAATAGAGATAAAGTAGACTTTTGATTCCTCCTTCGAATCATTCTCAGAGGAGGAACACTGACCTTCAGCAGTCTGTAATTTACTCTCAATAGACTATTTAGCACCATAAACATCTACATTCATTGTTGAATTTTTTCCTGTCAGAAGTTGTTTAGAGTGTCCTTCTTCCCTTTAGACATAAAGTGTTCATTCATTATGTGTGTTTCCATTTCTGAACAAAATTCAACATTTGGTAAAAGCACTTCTGGGACTCATGCTACTAAGTTTCTTGAATTAGGAGTAGTAAAAAAAAGTATACAGTTCTTCATGTCTTCTTTTCCTATAAACATAGACTTTATTTTGCACTTTGTAACCATGCACTTTTTTTTTTCCATTTGAGAGAAAAATGAATGTAATAGTGGAGTGAAGGATGTATTTAAGCAATGCAAAGTTTTAATAGTTATTTTTTAAATGCCATGAAATTTATGTTTTTGATAATACACCCTTATGTCTTTATTTCACTTTGCTGTGTCCTTCTTAGTGATACATGTTCAGAAAAAAATCTGACAAGTGTACATGAATAGGTTATATAACAAGACAGGAAATACAGAAACTCACCAGAAAATGATAAAGAAAGAAAAGCACTGTGTGAGACATCAAAGAACTCTAAATTCCATCCTAGAAAGCCTGACAGAAGTTAATGTGTCAAGTTTCTGTATTAAAAGTTTATTTTAATACAAAGTAAAGCTAGAATTCTAGTCAAATAAACGAGCATATACATGTTTTGAAATAAAAAATGTCAAAATCTCTGTACAAGGTGTAAAGAACACAATTCAGTAAGGAAATCAAAATGAATTCAGTGTGTAGATGTGAAAAGCTAGTTATGTACTATTGAAGAGATATGTGATAATTGTACTATTGCAAAAGAATTCTATTTGTTTCTAAAATCAATAGTTTTATAATCATGTTTTATGTTTTTAAATCATAACACTGAATAAATATGATTACAACCAAACTTAATTAAGATTTTCAGCACCTTTGCTGTTATTTGCATGATAGAAAAATAAAGAAGTGTCCAAATAGTTGAGCGGAGCAAATTTTAAATGTTGCTGTAGTGTCCAATGGAAACTGAATGTGTGAATGCTGTGATTTGAATAAGCTCATAGAAAAAAAAATTCCAAAATATCTATGTAAATATAAATAAACTTTTGGTAATTTTAGTTATTCACCAAAATAGGCAATGGTGGTGACAGAAGTAGTCTTTGGCAGAGGTGGAAATATAGTGAGTGAGTTTAATAAGATTTGGGTAGTTTTGATATAACCAGACAGAAAAATTCAGCAGGCAATTCAAGCAAGTTGTCTGCACTGGAGAAGAGGCTATCATATTTATGGATAAGAACAAGTAGGCTGAACTGAGTAGAGATTAAGAAATGGAAATGTACACTTAAGGGCTGTACAGGAAATGCCAATAACGTATAAATAGAAATAGGAAAATAATATGGTTTGGGAGGCCAAGAAAAGAGAAGCATAATTTAAAAACCTTTTCAGAGAGGAGTTAAGATGGCAGAGGAGTAGGGGTCCACTTTTTCAACTGGTCCCCTGAGTCGAGCTGGATAGGTACCAGACCATCCTCAACACCCACAGAATCAGCCTGAGATGCAGGGAGATACATCTGGATCTCTACAAATGAACATCTCCAGCGCTGAGTATTAAAGTATGAAGTGGGGAGCCATGAAGCTGTGCAGATTTCGGAAGATAAACGGAAGGGGGAGGGAGCAGCTGCATTCGGGCGCCGGGAAGCGGTAGCCACCTGCACTGGGGAGTAGGCGAACTCACGGACCGGACCGGCACCCATAAGACAGCAGACTGAGACCATGAGTAGGGGAACTCGAGCAAGCAGTCTGAAAACCGGAGCTCCGAAGTGCACGAATCACACTGAAACGGAGCTCTAGAGCGCACGGGGGCAGCTGGCAGCTGGCAGTGTTAGAAACACAAAGGACAGAGACGCACTGGCCCTGGAAGTGAGGGCTGGGACACCGGCTGTGGGGCGCACATCCCAGGACACTGCAGGGTTGAGCAGCACCAACAGAAACAGAGTTAAAGTGCCCAGAACATGAGTGGAGAACCATCTGCGATCCCTCTGTTCTGAGACAGAGGCTGAGATTTGGCTACTGCTGCTCTGACTCTCAGAAGAGGCACAGCAAACCACCAGGGAAAGCCGCCAGAGAACAAAAGCCTGGAAAGACCGGCTCACAGTGTGCCCAACCCATCCCCCCTTCTAGGGGACATGGAGACTCACCCAAACAGGGTTGCCTGACTATCAGCGTGGAAGGCCCCTCCCCCAGAAGGCAGACTGAAAAATCAAGAAGCCCACATCCCTAAGGTCCCTATAAAACAAGTGCACACTGCCTGGGTCCTGCTCAATAATTTGGGCTCTGGACAACCCCACAACCTCTCCTCATCAGAATGATGAGAAGGAGAAATCCCCTCCAGCAAAGAAAAGACGATGAATCTGTGGCCTCTGCCACAGAACTAATGGATATGGATATAACCAAATTATCAGAAATGGAGTTCAGAGTAAACAATGGTCAAGATGATGTGTAGACTTGAAAAAAGTATTAAGGAAAATGTTAATAAGAATATAGAATCTTTAAGGGCAGAAATGAGAGCGAATCTGCCAGAAATTAAAAATTCTATGAATCAAATGCAGTCAAAACTAGATGCTCTGATGGCCAGGGTGAATGAGGCAGAAGACCGTATCAGCAAATTGGAGGATGGGTTAGTAGAAGAGAAAGCTAAAATAGAAACTTGGCTCAAAAAAAAATCCAATCTCAAGAATGTAGGTTACGGGAGATTACTGACTCAATGAAATGTTCCAATGTCAGAATCATCGGCATCCCCAAGGGGGTGGAGAAAAACAGAGGTCTAGTAGAGATATTTGAACAAATTGTAGCTGAAAACTTCCCTAATCTAGCAAGGGAAACAAACATTCATGTCCAAGAGGCAGAGAGGACCCCTCCAAAGCTCAATCACGACAAACCTACACCATGTCACGTCATAGTGCAATTTGCAAATATTAGATTCAAAGATACAGTATTGAAAGCAGCCAGGGCAAAGAAATTTTTCACATACCAAGGCAAAGGTATCAGAACTGTGTCAGACGTGTCTACACAGACCTGGAATGAGAGAAAGGGGGGGGGGCATTTTTAAATCTCTTTCAGAGAAAAACATGCAGCCAAGGATCCTTTATCCAGCAAGGCTGTCATTCAGAATTGATGGAGAGATAATGACCTTCCAGACTCGCCAGTCATTGACCAATTTCGTAACCACGAAACCAGCCCTACAGGAGATATTAAGGGGGTTTCTATAAAAGTAAAAAGGCCCCAAGAGTGATACAGAACAGACAGTCACAATCTATAGAAACAAAGACTTCACAGGCCACATGACATCATTAAAATCATATCTTCCAATAATCAGTCTCAATGTAAATGGCCTAAATGCTCCCATAAGTGCCACAGGGTTGCAGATTAGATAAAAAGATATGACCCGTCCATTTGCTGTCTACAAGAGACTCATTTTGAACATAAAGATACATCCAGACTGAAAGTAAAGGGATGGAATACCATCTTTCATGCAAACGGACCTCAAAAGAAAGCTGGGGTAGCAATTCTCATATAAAAAAGATTGGATTTTAAACTAAAGACTATAGTTAGAGATACAGAAGGGCACTATATTATTCTTAAAGGATGTATCCAAAAAGTGGATATGACTATTATAAATATATATGCCCCCAACAGGGGAGCAGCAGGATACACAAGCCAACTCTTAACCAGAATAAAGAGACATATAGATAAAAATACGTTAATAGTAGGGAACCTCAACACTTCACTATCAGAAATAGAGCACCCATGCAGAAAATCGACAAAGAAACAAGGGCATTGAATGCCATACTTGACGAGTTGGACCTCATAGATATATATAGAACACTACACCCCAGACCCAAAGAATACTCATTCTATTCTAATGCCCATGGAACATTCTCAAGAATAGACCATGTTCTGGGACACAAAACAGGTCTCAACCGATACCAAAAGACTGAAATTATCCCCTGCATATTCTCAGACCACAACACTCTGAAATTGGAACTCAACCACAAGGAAAAATTTGGAAGAAACTCAAACACTTGGAGACTAAGAAC
>NW_024424119.1:6292675-6294877 GCF_017311325.1 Ursus maritimus
GTTCTTAGTCTCCAAGTGTTTGAGTTTCTTCCAAATTTTTCCTTGTGGTTGAGTTCCAATTTCAGAGTGTTGTGGTCTGAGAATATGCAGGGGATAATTTCAGTCTTTTGGTATCGGTTGAGACCTGTTTTGTGTCCCAGAACATGGTCTATTCTTGAGAATGTTCCATGGGCATTAGAATAGAATGAGTATTCTTTGGGTCTGGGGTGTAGTGTTCTATATATATCTATGAGGTCCAACTCGTCAAGTATGGCATTCAATGCCCTTGTTTCTTTGTCGATTTTCTGCATGGGTGCTCTATTTCTGATAGTGAAGTGTTGAGGTTCCCTACTATTAACGTATTTTTATCTATATGTCTCTTTATTCTGGTTAAGAGTTGGCTTGTGTATCCTGCTGCTCCCCTGTTGGGGGCATATATATTTATAATAGTCATATCCACTTTTTGGATACATCCTTTAAGAATAATATAGTGCCCTTCTGTATCTCTAACTATAGTCTTTAGTTTAAAATCCAATCTTTTTTATATGAGAATTGCTACCCCAGCTTTCTTTTGAGGTCCGTTTGCATGAAAGATGGTATTCCATCCCTTTACTTTCAGTCTGGATGTATCTTTATGTTCAAAATGAGTCTCTTGTAGACAGCAAATGGACGGGTCATATCTTTTTATCTAATCTGCAACCCTGTGGCACTTATGGGAGCATTTAGGCCATTTACATTGAGACTGATTATTGGAAGATATGATTTTAATGATGTCATGTGGCCTGTGAAGTCTTTGTTTCTATAGATTGTGACTGTCTGTTCTGTATCACTCTTGGGGCCTTTTTACTTTTATAGAAACCCCCTTAATATCTCCTGTAGGGCTGGTTTCGTGGTTACGAAATTGGTCAATGACTGGCGAGTCTGGAAGGTCATTATCTCTCCATCAATTCTGAATGACAGCCTTGCTGGATAAAGGATCCTTGGCTGCATGTTTTTCTCTGAAAGAGATTTAAAATGCCCCCTTTCTCTCATTCCAGGTCTGTGTAGACACGTCTGACACAGTTCTGATACTGCAGAGCTTTATGCCAATAAATTAAGCAATCTGGAAGAGATGGAGGCCTTCCTGGAAACGTATAAACTACCAAGACCGAAACAGGAAGAAATTGATTTTTTAAACAGGCCAATTAATTATGAAGAGATTGAAACAGTGATTAAAAACCTTCTAAAAAACAAAACGCCAGGGCCTGATGGTTTTCCCAGGGAATTCTACCAAACATTCAAAGAAGAAATCATACCTATTCTCCTGAAGCTATTTCAAAAAATAGAAACAGAAGGAAAGCTACCAAATTCATTCTATGAGGCCAATATTACCTTGATCCCCAAACCAGGCAAAGACCCCATCAAAAAGGAGAAATATACACCGATTTCTCTAATGAATATGGACACCAAAATTCTCAACAAGATCCTTGCTAATAGAATCCAACAGGACATTAAAAGGATTATCCGTCATGACCAATTGGGATTCATTCCTGGGATGCAAGGTTGGCTCAACATTTATAAATCTATCAGTGTCATAGATTTTGTCAGGAAAAAAAAAGCCAAAAATCATATGATTCTCTCAATAGATGCAGAAAAAGCATTTGACAAAATACAGCATCCTTTCCTGATTAAAACCCTTCAGAGTGTAGGGATAGAGGGTCCATTCCTGTGAAAAGCCTAGAGCAAATATCATTCTCAATGGGGAAAAGCTGGAAACCTTTCCCTTAAGATCAGGAACACGACAAGGATGCCCACTCTTTCCATTATTATTCAACTTAGTACCAGAAGTCCTTGCAACAGCAATCAGACAACAAAAAGGGATAAAAGGTATCCAAATTGGCAAAGAAGAAGTCAAACTGTCTCTCTTCGCAGATGACATGATACTCTACATGGAAAACCCAAAAGAATCCACTCCCAAAGTAGTAGAAGTTATAGAGCAATTCAGTAATGTGGCGGATACAAAATCAATGCTCAGAAATCTGTTGCATTTCTATACACGAATAATGAGACTGAAGAAAGAGAAATTAGGGAATCCATCCCATTTACAATATTACCAAAAACCATACGTTACCTTGGAATTAACTTAACCAGAGACGTAAAGGATGTATATTCCAGAAAATACAAATCACTCTTGAAAGACATTGAAGAAGTCACAAAAAGCTGGAAAAATATTCCATGCTCATG
>NW_024424119.1:6294887-6321148 GCF_017311325.1 Ursus maritimus
AGAATAAAGAGACATATAGATAAAAATACGTTAATAGTAGGGAACCTCAACACTTCACTATCAGAAATAGAGCACCCATGCAGAAAATCGACAAAGAAACAAGGGCATTGAATGCCATACTTGACGAGTTGGACCTCATAGATATATATAGAACACTACACCCCAGACCCAAAGAATACTCATTCTATTCTAATGCCCATGGAACATTCTCAAGAATAGACCATGTTCTGGGACACAAAACAGGTCTCAACCGATACCAAAAGACTGAAATTATCCCCTGCATATTCTCAGACCACAACACTCTGAAATTGGAACTCAACCACAAGGAAAAATTTGGAAGAAACTCAAACACTTGGAGACTAAGAACCATCCTGCTCAAGAATGATTTGATAAACCAGGAAATCAAAAATCAATTTAAACAATTTATGGAGAGCAATGAGAATGAAAACACAATGGTCCAAAACCTATGGGATACTGCAAAGGCAGTCTTAAGGGGGAAATACATAGCCATCCAAGCCTCACTCAAAAGAATAGAAAAATCTAAAATGCAGTTTTTATATTCTCACCTCAAGAGGCTGGAACAGCAACAGAGGAACAGGCCTAATCCACACACGAGAAGCAGTTGATCAAGATTAGAGCAGAGATCAATGAATTAGAAACCAAGAGCACAGTAGAGCAGATCAACAGAACTAGAAGCTGGCTCTTTGAAAGAATAAATAAAATTGACAAACCACTGGCAAGACTTATCCTAAAGAATAGAGAAAGGACCCAAATTAATAAAATTATGTATGAGAAGGGAGAGGTCACAACCAACACCAATGAAATTGGAAGGATTATTAGAAACTTTTATCAAGAGCTTTATGCCAATAAATTAAGCAATCTGGAAGAGATGGAGGCCTTCCTGGAAACGTATAAACTACCAAGACCGAAACAGGAAGAAATTGATTTTTTAAACAGGCCAATTAATTATGAAGAGATTGAAACAGTGATTAAAAACCTTCTAAAAAACAAAACGCCAGGGCCTGATGGTTTTCCCAGGGAATTCTACCAAACATTCAAAGAAGAAATCATACCTATTCTCCTGAAGCTATTTCAAAAAATAGAAACAGAAGGAAAGCTACCAAATTCATTCTATGAGGCCAATATTACCTTGATCCCCAAACCAGGCAAAGACCCCATCAAAAAGGAGAAATATACACCGATTTCTCTAATGAATATGGACACCAAAATTCTCAACAAGATCCTTGCTAATAGAATCCAACAGGACATTAAAAGGATTATCCGTCATGACCAATTGGGATTCATTCCTGGGATGCAAGGTTGGCTCAACATTTATAAATCTATCA
This sequence comes from Ursus maritimus, assembly GCF_017311325.1. Classification (NCBI taxonomy): domain Eukaryota; kingdom Metazoa; phylum Chordata; class Mammalia; order Carnivora; family Ursidae; genus Ursus; species Ursus maritimus. Next base: position 6,296,234 of record NW_024424119.1, read on the forward strand.
GTGTCATAGATTTTGTCAGGAAAAAAAAAGCCAAAAATCATATGATTCTCTCAATAGATGCAGAAAAAGCATTTGACAAAATACAGCATCCTTTCCTGATTAAAACCCTTCAGAGTGTAGGGATAGAGGGTCCATTCCTGTGAAAAGCCTAGAGCAAATATCATTCTCAATGGGGAAAAGCTGGAAACCTTTCCCTTAAGATCAGGAACACGACAAGGATGCCCACTCTTTCCATTATTATTCAACTTAGTACCAGAAGTCCTTGCAACAGCAATCAGACAACAAAAAGGGATAAAAGGTATCCAAATTGGCAAAGAAGAAGTCAAACTGTCTCTCTTCGCAGATGACATGATACTCTACATGGAAAACCCAAAAGAATCCACTCCCAAAGTAGTAGAAGTTATAGAGCAATTCAGTAATGTGGCGGATACAAAATCAATGCTCAGAAATCTGTTGCATTTCTATACACGAATAATGAGACTGAAGAAAGAGAAATTAGGGAATCCATCCCATTTACAATATTACCAAAAACCATACGTTACCTTGGAATTAACTTAACCAGAGACGTAAAGGATGTATATTCCAGAAAATACAAATCACTCTTGAAAGACATTGAAGAAGTCACAAAAAGCTGGAAAAATATTCCATGCTCATGGATCGGAAGAATTAACATAGTTAAAATGTCCATGCTACCCAGAGCAATCTACACTTTCACTGCTATCCCGATCAAAATGCCAATGACATTTTTCAAAGAACTGGAACAAACAGCCCTTAAATTTGTGTGGAACCAGAAAAGGCCCCGAATCACCAAGGAATTGTTGAAAAGGAAAAACAAAGCTGGGGACATCACAATGCTGGATTTCAAGCTGTACTACAAAGCTGTGATCACAAAGACAGCATGGTACTGGCACAAAAACAGACACATAGACCAATGGAACAGAATAGAGAACCCAGAAATGGATCCTTGGCTCTTTGGGCAACTAATCTTTGACAAAGCAGGAAAACACATCCAGTGGAAAAAAGACAGTCTCTTCAATAAATGGTGCTGGGAAAATTGGACAGCTACATGCAGCAGAATGAAACTTGACCACTCTCACACCATACACAAAGAGAAACTCCAAATGGATGAAAGACCTCAATGTGAGTCAGGAATCCATCAAAATCCTAGAGGAAAGCATAGGCAGCAACCTCTAGGGCATCGGCCACAGCAACTTTTTCATGACACATCTCCAAAGGCAAGAGAAACAAAAGAAAAAATGAACCTGTGGGACTTCATCAAGATAAAAAGCTTCTGCACAGCCAAGAAAACAGTAAAAAAAACTAAGAGGCAGCCCACAGAATGGGAGAATATATCATCGAACTTTACATCAAAAACCAGGGATGTACTGTATGGTGACTAACATAATATAATAAAAAAATATTAAAAAATAAAATAAAATAATAATCTTTTCAATAATGTTCAATGCTGAAAAAGTCAACTAAGACTTTATACTATGTAAAGTATAATGTAATGATTAATGACTAATAGATCTTGTTTTTAGTTGACCTCAGCAAGAGTGATTTCTCTGAAAAGTGAAAGCACACATTACATTCATGAGGCATAATAGTAGGAAGGTGAGGACAGAAAGAAAATAGTAAAAGCAGATATTATTTTTAGAACACTGACTATGACAGAAAGGAGAGTGTGATTAGTGAGTTCAAGGATGAATTTTTAAGATGGAATTTGCACAAATCTTTGTGATAATGTCTTGATATATTAATCCATATTATTCTGTGTATAAAATGAGTTTAAATGTTAAAATGTTGGATAAACAAATTTTCTGGATGCTTTCTCTCTACCCCCCATTAATCCACATAATAGTAATAATAATAATAATAATAATAATAAGCAGAAAGTTATAGAGGACTGGAAATTGTATGACTAACCCTTATTAACCAATACATTATTATCCAACTTTGCCGTATCATTATACAACTCCAGAAAGTCAGTGTTTCTCAATGTGTGGTCAACTGACTACTTGCATCAAAATCATTTGGACACTTGTTACAAACATATATCCCTGGGTCTGCATTAAAGACATAAAAATCCTATTTTTAAAAGAAACTCCAGGGACACCTGGCTGGCTCAGTTGGTTAAGCATCTGCCCCTTCAGCTCAGGTCCTGATCCCAGTGTCCTGGGATCAAGTCCCCTATCAGGCTCCTTGCTCAGCAGGGAGCCTGCTTCTCCCTCTGCCTGTCACCCCCCACCCCCGCTTCTGCTCTCTCTCTCAAATAAATAAACAAAATCTTAAAATAAAATTTTAAAAAGCTGTATTAAAGTTACATTTCATTCTAAGTTTTTTTAAAAAAAGAAAAGACAAGAAAACAAAAAAAAAGAAACCCAAAGTAATATTTATGGTTTGGTGAGTAAGGTAAGTAGGATATAATGGAATGGGGGTTTGAAGCAGTGGGGCTAAAGAATCTGTATTTGAACAACACAGAAGTTTGGGAGCCCCTTTTCCTCAATATCAATTTTCTTACAACAGTGACTGCCCGGGGAAGTGGTAAAATACATCTTAAGAGGTCTATTCTCATTCTAAAATCCTAAGGTGATGCAAAATACAGGCAAAACAGATATTGCTAAAATTGACAAAACATAATTATTATAGGAATTGTGATTTTTAGATAAGATCCGAAAATGTCCTTTTTTGGCTTCTATTTTGCCATTTCTTGTTCCCCTTTTATTATCATGATTGTTATTAGTCTAAAAACAACATCTTAGAAAGAAATAAAAACATCTTAGAAAAACAAGTTTTATTTTCTAGTCTTACCAAAACATTACATCTGTACCAAACATACATACTCATTCTTTTATCTAGCCCCTCTCTAGAAATTTCAGAAGTTTTTAGGTAACTAAATGTTTCCAAGTTTTGTTGTTATTCTTACTGCTCATGAAATAATTAACTGAGTACTGACCAAATCATGCAGAGTAGAAAACTACCTAGTTTCCTAGTAAATGAAAAGTGGATGACAAGGAAAAAAAAAGCTGCCTAAAAGAAGAATATCTCCCCCCAACAAAAATCTTCACATTCACACAGAAGTAATTCCTGTTCCTACCCATAATAATGGAAAAATCTCATAATTCTCAGGGAATTTTGCTGAATATTAACAAGGGTTTTGCCTGGTAGTTGGACAGAGTTAGTCTTAAATTAAGTGGTGCTATGGTACCACCTAATGAAACCTAAAAGCAAGACCAGAAAGAATGAAACTATTTTAAGTAACCAAATTGCAACCCAGATTAAGATAAAAAAATATTTGTAATAGTTACCACACAAATGTCAATCATCAACCCAAAATTTAATAGACATTCAAAAAGGCAGGAAGCTATAACTTACACTGAAGAAGAAAATAAACAAATAAATCTGACACAGAACTAACTCCAGTGTTAGAATTAGCAGAAAAGTACGTTTAAACTATCATTACACTGGACTTCAGTATGTATTCCATATGTTCAAAAAGCTAGAAGAAAAGTTGCATGTATTAAATAGGGATAGACATGGAATAGAACAAACATTTACATTGAATTTTTAGAGCTAGAAACTATAATTTCAGAGATTAGTAGACAAAGAAGAAAAACAACAGAAAATAGCCAAAGTAAACACAAAAGGGAAAAAATGAAGAAAAAAAATTAACAGAGTATCAGAATCCTGTGGGAAAACCATCAAGAAGCCTCACATAAGTTTAACTAATATTGAAAGAAAGCTGGAAAAGGGTGAAGGGAGTTAGAAAAAAATTTGAAGGAATAATAGCCAACATTTTTCCAAATCTAAGGAAAAATATAGTCACAGATCCAACCCCCTTATTTTAAAGGTTTGGAGTTACTGATAGACTCTTCTCTTAACACCCCTACACGGCCAGCGGGAGATTAAGGATAATATCCAGAAACATGTCTATTAGTCCAGACAATTTCCATCACATCATATCTTCATTCCTTAATATTGGTATTGTGTCACATTAAATTATCCTTCATATGAACCAGATTTAATCTCTGGGTATTTGCTACTCAATTCTTCCTAATTTAAAAATAAAAAAGAGTCTAGGTGGGAAAATGATGGCTTCTCTATAAAAAATAATAATAATAATGAGTTAGAGAAATCCATATGATTTTTTCCTATGAAAGAATTTAAGTGAAAAATAAATGTTATATATAGATAGATGGTAGATAGATTAGATAGATGATAGATGATTGATAGATGATAGATAGATGATAGATAGATAGATAGATAGATAAATAGATAGATAAATAGATAGATGATAGATAGATAGATGGCATCATTCAAAAAAACAAAAACAAACAAACAAAAACCTTGTAGGCCACCTAGAATATTTTTTAAGTTCATGGACTCTGAGGTCAGATTTGCCTGAATTCAAATCCCAGCTCCTCCACTTGCTAGCTGAGTGATGTTAAGTAAGTTAATTACTCTTTCTGTTGAAATTTTACCCTCATCTTTAAGTAGATAATAAAGTTGTCTACCTCACTAAGTTGATATAGGGATTGAAAGAGCTAATATTTATAAAACAGAATAGTACCTGGCTCATATTAACCAATGCATAGTTTAGTAAAATGACAGGTAGATGACTTGACATCCTATTTAATTTTCATGTTTTCCCTCTTGAGTGTTACATTTTTTATAATTTTTTACATTTCCCTTTTTTGCCTTTTATGCATCATTTTTTTAAAAAATATTTTACCATAATTATTATTATAGAAAATTGAGAAAATGCATTCTTTTTACAAGACTGATCAATTCCATATAGAATGTGATCCATCTTGCCTTTTCACATAACATTTTATTACAAGTTTCCATATATTAAATATTTAAATTTATTTTGTGATAATTATTTAGTATTACCATGTTTTGAGAGTTTTCTATTATAAATAATGTTGTAATAAATGCCCTTATGATTTATGTTCAGACCTTCCACTTTTGCTCAAAGGCTGTTTTTCTACTTTGGCTGGCTCTGACTTCAGTAATGCCTCTACCTCCAAACATATTCCAGGGCCCTCATACCTAAATAAACCCTCTTTCAACTATCCTAGTTCTCTGGCTACTCGTTCTCCTCACCGGTCTTCACCTAATATCTCAAAGCAATTGCCAACACATGCTGCTTATTCACATCACTCATCTACTTCACGGAGTCTTACACAGACTCTGGAGACCTTACTATGAGCAGTGCTAGTCCAGTAAAACTGTGCTGTTAAACATCACGAATACAAAATTGATGGCATTCTCAACTGTGTAGCACATAAAATTGCTGCTTAAAACCCTACCACCTCTCTCTAGAAATTCTGTTCCCTAGGATTTATGACTTTCTAAAAAATGATTTTTTTTTTACTTCTCAGTGATTGAAATCTACTAAAGATGTTTTGACTAAAAAGTGACGTGCATATGACTTAAACATTTAGATTATACAGCTTGAGGTATTGTTGAGGACAGGGCTCAAGTGCTAATAGTATTCTTCCCCTCACTTGTTTTTTGTTTTTATTTTAATTCCAATTAGTTAAAGCACAGTGTTATATTAGCTTCAGGTGTACAATATAGTGATTCAACACTTCCACACATCACCCTCTACTCATCACAAGTGAACTCCTTAATCCCCATCAACCTTTCACCCATCCTCCTACCCACCTCCCCTCTGGTCACCATCGGTTTGTTCTCTATAGTTAAGAGTCTGTTTCTTGATTTCTCTCTCTCTCACCTTTTTTTCCCCTTTGCTTGCTTGTTTTGTTTCTTAAATTCCACATATGAGTGAAATCATATTGTATTTGTCTTTCTCTGCCTGACTTATTTCACTTAGTATTTTACTCTCTAGCTCCATCCATGTTGTTGCAAATGTCTTCCTCTCACTTTTTATGTTGGCTCCATTCAAGTAGGATCTTTTCTTGTGGTGGTAAATCGTCCAGCAGCAGCTCCACACTTACATTTTATCTGCACAGCAATTCCAGAACAAAAGAGTCTCTCCTTATTACTCCACCAAATTTCCCTAAGGGTCTTATTGGCCTGCTTTTATTCACATGCATACCTCTAAAGCAGTCATGATGCTTGAGCTATTGATTCACAAGTTTAATGAATATATATATTCATCAAGATACATGCCATGTATATGCTGTATATATTATATTCTATATATTACATATAGAATAATTATATAAATATACATAAAATTAGCAATACATTGCTTTTATTCCATTCCCATTATCCTACTCCAGGTTCCATAACTCTTATCAGGAACATTATATACTGTTTTCCTTCTTTTTTTTTTTTAAAGATTTTATTTATTTATTTGACAGTGAGAAAGAGAGAAAGAGAGAGATTACAAGTAGGGGGAGCGACAGGCACAGGGAGGAACAGGCTTCCTGCTGAGCTGGGAGCCCAATGCAGGGCTCTACCCTAGGACTTTGGGATCATGACCTGAGCTGAAGGCAGACACAACAACTGAGCCACTCAGGGGTCCCTACTATTTTCTTGATTGGTCTTGACACCTTGGCCTGTCATGCATTTCTGACATTACACTCTTCATAAAGCACCATTTTAAACATGTCATTCTCACTGGTAATCAATTTTCAAAGATTTCTTGTTGACTATTAAAGTCTATCCGACTTAGATTGGCATTTAGAAACTTTCATAATATGACCTTAAGTAACTGTCCAGTATTTGATCACAACTTTTAGCTTCCTACTTGTGACTTTTCTGTAAAGTTGCCTTTCTTCTAATCTAAATTAAAACAAAGATCCTCCATGTGACTTTTAATAAGCCATTTGACATTTTGGTTCTTTTGTTATAAGGACAAATCAAAAATGTGTCTCTGCATATTGTTTGATAGATTGCATTGTTGAATTTCTAAGTGCAAAGAACTTTGGGCTCCTAAGATTACATTTTGTGAGTGTAGAGCATTGTGTCCAATGAGCCAAAAATAACTATAGGTTATTAACTACTATAGACTCCTAATTGAAAAACCTGGGTGCCATCTAGCAGAGAACATTCATTGTTGTGTTTTAATTTACTACATGGAATTAAACTTTTATTCTTTACCTTTGAATTATCTTTACAACTTCAATGTTACCATACTGTGTTGTCCATTTAGATAGGTAGATTTTTATTAAAAACTGTGTATGGTTTAATCAATCCTCTTCAGCAAGCTCTGAATTGTTTTATGGTATTGATCGCAATGTATCTAAACAAATCCCTTGGGAAGAGACAGAAAACCAACCGGGGCTCTCGTGTTTTTATGATTCTAAAGAAGCTCTATTTTTCCAGGTTTGCTTTTTGAGTGAGTTGGCAATGTGTTTTCAGCTCACACCCTGAAATAAATTACAACCTAAACCCTAAAACAATATCCTTGATTTATAAACAGAAAACCTACTTTATTTCATTATGTTTAGCTTTAAAGAATATCACTCTTGGACTAGAGAAGGTGTGTTCTGCCTTCCCAAGGGACACTCTCGTTCTACACAGATAATGATGCTCAACTGCCTGTAAGGCCAACACTATTGTCAGTCAACTTTGTTACGTCTTTAGCAGCATAGAAACTCACATGACTATAATCGCTACTTCCACCACTCAGTCTGATCTTCTTGGCTACTGTATGTGGAAACACGACTTCTGTGGACTTTCGACGGTTTCCCAGATACCCGTCACTCAGGAACAGGAGCCTTTCTTTGTACCTGTATTTCTTATACTTCTAGAATACTTTATCTCAAAGCAGACTGGTCTTGCATCTCTAAATATCCCTCCCACTTTATTTAGATAATTTAAAATTAGATAATATTTATTTAAAATTTATATTAAGAAGAATAAAAATTGTTATTTTTATTCTTACTATTATTGTTATTGTTGGGTCACATACCCTGAGAGTGGTTAACAGCACAAGTTATGAAAATAAACTGCCTCAATTGAAGGCAGGCTCCACCAAGTATTTGCTATATAATACTGATAATGTTACTTGAACTTCCAAGCCAATCCCTATTCATGACTGAAATATGTATTCTGCAAACGGCTAACAGTGCTTCCAAATAACAGCCTTCAGCAGTTACCCCTTTTCAAAAATGACTTGAGAAGGCTGTCTAGCTCTATATTATACCCCATGTCCCCGGAAAGCTAGTTTCCAATGACTAATCAACTCTAATGTATAAACCCATGTCCTCACCACAATGCAGGACAACTTTCAGGAACTAGCCCAGCTTCACAGCTCCTGCATCTCAGGCCAGCTTCTCACTTTGCCCCATCTGATTCCACCTTTGCCTTCCCAAGAGCATACTAAGAGAATCCAACTTACAAGAGTAATCGTTACTCTTTTTAGCACTGTCCAAAGTATTAAGTAATCAGACAAAATAAGTAAGAGGATATTTCTTCCTTTCAATGTAAAGAGATGTGTTTTCAAAATTGAAGATAATAAAATCATTTTAGTCACTATTAACTTTTTTTTTAAAGTAGCAAGAAAATTAAGAATGTCAATGGTCTTCCCAAGTAGTAAGTACGAGAATTTTTTTGTGAAATTTGGGTATAGTTTTATAGATTGATTTATCCAGGAAATCTAAAAAAAATACAAAATCAACTTTCTAACCTTTATTGAAGAAAGAAAAAACACATTAAGCATTCATAGGGCAATAATCAATGAGACATCTTATACATTACAACATTTTTATAAATTGCCGAGATATTGACTCAATATGCAAAATTACTTTAAGTTTTTTAAAGGAAGGGATTGTGTCATTTGTCCCTCCTGTTACAGAGGTTTATTAAAGATTACTTATGCTGGAGACCATGATTGGCACTGGTTTTCTTTATAATTGCAATCCCAAGAGTTAGCCTAGTGCCTGGAAGATCACAAGCCATTGAAAAGTGCTTTTTCATACAAAAATGAGTAATGACAGCACTTGGGATAATGACACCTGAACTTAATTGCTAGTTCTGCCCTATGTATGTGTTGTATAAATTTCCTTTAAACTTTCTGCTCTTAAGAATGGTTAAATGTAAATTAAGGCTAAAGGTAATAGCAGATATATCACAACATGTGTGATGAGACTTCCATGAGACAGTGTGTGTGAAAATTACTATAAACAATAAATAACAATATAAATTTTGGATTCATTTTTGTCTTATTCATGTGACATAGAATAAAATGCTACATTGTCTATTAAATGCTCACTATGAGAGCCTTAATATTCCCCTCAGGTAGACTGAATTTTAGACAGGCTTCTTCATGATTCTAGGTCCCTCCCCTTCTTTTTCCTAGAGCATTTACTTTAGAAAAACTTGTAAATTCTTTCTCTTCCTCTTTGAGATGTAAATCTTTCAAAGATCCTCTTGCCAGTTTTATAACCCAGAACTGCCTCTCTCAGGGACCTGGCAGTGATTTCTTTGAAACGTAATCATCAAGGAAGGTAGGGCACCTGTCTCCCAGTCTCTGTGGGAGGATTGGAGGGCTACTGAGATGGATACCTTGCTCCAAGTTGTAAAACTATCTCTTGTCATGAACATACGAGAAAGCTTACTTTTGTTTTGGGTAATTCTAATTAGCAAACACAGATAGCCCTTCATCTGTCTCTCTCTTGCCAAAGTTTAAAAATCTTCCCACCTTTGTTCAGTAGAGGTGGATACAGATTGAGTTCTGGCTTCTTCTATTGCAATAGCTTTGAATAAAGTTTTCCTTTCCTGTTTGACTTTGGTGCAGTATTTGCTTTGGCAGTGCCAACTAAAATTTATTACCAAAATCTATCCTTTCTGAAATGTTTTAATATGTATAAGGAAAAGAGGCAGAAGGATAAAGTATGTAGTGGAGGAATCAAATAAGAGCCTTAAACGTAGGTAGAAGCTAGTTGAAAAATACTTTCATTAAACTCTGGCTGTTGCCCATGAAGTTACAGAGATGGAGAGGTGAAAGCACTCTCAGAAATTATTGTACCTCAGGATACTACAATTTTTTGCTAAGAGGCTCAGACTGAGAATAGACATGCTCAATGTTCCAATGGTCATATTTTTCCCCAGACATATTTAGAAAAATAAATAATGAAAAGGAGGTAGTATTCTCCCCAAATTGTACAAATGTCAAAAAATATAGTCACCCTCCTGAGTGTTATTGTGCCTTGCTGTCTCACCCAGGCAGAATCATCATTCCTTTTGTCAAAACACACTGAAAATAATGTGTGAAGAATTGGAAGGACTCTTTCATTTTTCCAGTGATAAATTAACACCATGATGGTCCCTGAACTCAGCTACCTATTCTCAGCAAAGTCAAGCAAACTGAAGGATTATACAGAGTGTGCCAAGAATTAATAACCTCTGGAAAAGGTAGTTACTTTTAAGTCATGCTACAAAGTTACTGCAGTTTGCAAGAAAGCTGACTATGAAGAATCTTCTCACTATAAATATTCATGGGTATAATTATTTCTTGCTTCCCAAACACTGGCACTCAGTGTTTGAGAAATTGACATTAATATGCTCTTTTAAAATGTTTGCTATACTTACTGCAAAATAAATGTCATTATGTTACAGAAAATTAAAACATATAAATAAGAAGTAGGAATCTAAAATTATCTATAAACCCACAATTTAGTGATAGCCACTACTAACATTTTTGTAAAATTTACTTCCATGTGTATATAGAATATTTAGCTTAGCTTAATGTTTGGCTTGTATGATAAAGCAAGCATTGCTCTACTATATCGATATTAGTACATTTAATTCTCACAACAGCCGTGTATGAGGAGCACTGTTCCTACCCATATTTTATAATCAAGGAAACAAGCATAGAATGCTTTGTTAAATGACTTGTCCAAGATCACGGAGAGTAAGTCATCAAGCCCAATTTTAGTTAGGCAGTTTGGCTTCATCACCCATGCTCTGATACAACATAATGTTTATAACTAAATCCTTATTTTGAGGAATTCAGTTTGCAGAAAGTTTTTCAGTAATATACACAATTTAATGATGAACTTATTATAGCTACATTTTTTGTGCATATTTTTCTACTTATCACTTTACGTTAAATTTCTAGGATAGGACTGCTTAGACATGGAGAATGTCCATTTTAAAAACTTTGATGCATATTGTCAAACTGTCCTCAGTATAGATTTTACCAGTTTTATTCCATTTATACTGTAAAAAAAGACCCTTCATTTTTGACTTCTCATAATAGATTGTTTTCTACTACACCCCTATCACCACTGTATCTGAAAATTTAGACTAAGACAAGATCTATTGTAAATATAAATTGTATTACACTTTTTCCTTATTTGTCAGAAGATACTATTTAGAAATGCCAGTTCATTTTCTAGTTATTCTTCACAGGACTTTGAAAAGAACTCCTAAATTCACCTCAGTTCACTTTCATTAATTTTATTAATTCAAGACTTAGTAAGTATAGGCTACTTTGCTAGTTATAGTCGATGATGCAAAGACAAATAATGTTGTTCCTTTTCTTAATTAGTTTGCTATATAAGAGGGAAGTTTTCCATGTAAAAAGTTAAAGCATAAAGCAGAGTAAAGGCCTTGCTAGCTATAATTCAAGCAGTGTATTATTATATTGCAGAGGGGTGAAGAGAAAATCATGTCATTAATTTTGATTGAAGTGGTTATAGAAGCCTCCATGTGGAGTTGTTTTTAGAGTTGAGACCTAAACGAGAAAGAGCATTTGGATAGAGGCAGAGAAGGTTGAAGGACAATCCTGAGCCAGGGGACGTGACAAAGCAAGCCATGAACACAAACAAGTGCCTAATGTTTTCTGAAAATAATAAACTGGGATCATAGGAATATCTGTGTTCTTTTTATGAATTGGGGGTGTTTAGTGGAAGATGGACTTAATTTCTTCCAGCTGTAAAAAGAAATTTTATCATCTATTTACGTAAACAAGTTGTTCTATCAGCTTTTTAATCAACACTGCCCCCAAGAGGGCCAGGTATTTCCACTGATAAAATTTGTTCCATATAAAAAACCCATAAGTTAGCCATTAAAAAAAAGTATATTAATCACTTGCTTTGTGCTTAAAACTGTCCTAGGCACTGGTGATTGGCTTAAGACCCTTTTTTTCAGTGAGCTTATTATATTCTAGGGGAGGGAGCTAAAAAATAAACAAATTTGTAAAGAAAGAAAAGATTAGTAGTAAAAGCTGAATGATGAAAATAAAACGAGAAGCTGAGATAGACAAGAAGCAGCCAGCCAGGCAGAATTAGCATATTGCAAGCAGAATAGAAAGAATCTATGGCCAAGAGGTAATTGTCATAAAAGAAGAAGGCTAAGTGATTTTGACAGTAACGATAGCTACCTTCAGTCTGTTATCAAAATTAACATCACCTTTAGCTTCCTGTGCAAGATTATTTGATAACTCTTCATTTATTTTTACTTTTTATTTGCTCAGGAGTGTATGCAACAAACTTTAAAAAGTATTATTTTATTTTTTGTTCACATATACTGAAGCATTACTGAAATTCTTCCCCAGTCATTTAATACCTTCTTTCCTATCCCTAGATGCCCAGTAACTAATACCTATTGTCCCATCCAGCTGCACATTCCAGGTCATAGATCATCAAAGCAATCAGATCATCAGAGTTCTTGAGCTCTTTATATATTCTACTCAAAGCAGTTTGATACATCAACTCTAGATGATGTTTGTTTCAAGGATTCTTTTTTTCCCTTGAAAAATGATTATAGAATGAGGTTTCCCATCAAAATCTACCTTTTATTTTGTGTCCAAAAGCGGGCTTGCTCTCTTCCATATAACTTCACTTTAATTTGATTACTAGTAACATTTATTAGTAGCTTGATGCTTTGTTTTCATTTCTTTTCCTTTTGTCCTGTGGTATTACAATTTTTTTGGAATATATATTGTAGAATATTACTATAAATACAAAACTTTTAAAAATGTTCTTTCATGTATTTTTATTTATCTAAATGGAAAATAATTATAATGCATAAAATTTACATATGTTGTTTTAACTATTAACCATTTTGATAAGAAATTGTGGGGGTTTTTTGTTGTTGTTTTCTTTGTTTTTTTTTTTAATCCTAATAAACCCTAAGCTATACAGTGCATTTATTACTATATAGGATCACAAAATAAATCTAGTAATGAAAACTTTAGAAATTGTGGTGGGGACTTGTACCCAATTTATGTGAACATCACTCTTAATGAAAAAGAAACAAATTAGTTATTTCTTAAATAGCTCACTGAGTATCAACCTTGGCCATGTGAAATTATACTTCCTAAGTTTTTGAAATTTTCTTGCTAACACTGCAAAATGAATACTAAATGTTTGTACTTGTCTAGCTTAGGAAAGGAAGTTCTTTGGGGTTTTCAAGTTGTTTGGAGATTGTCGCTTGATGTATTGCTTTAATCATTTTGCTGTTTTAATCAATGTGCACATGTGCTCAGAGAGATCTGACGAGCATAATGTAATGTATGCCAAAAATAACAAGCAGGAAAACCTCTGGGTCCTCTCCAATTCCAAAATATAATGTAATCTCTGAACCAAATGAAAGTGTCCCCAGTCCAATTTGTTCAAGGCAACATGATCAATTTATATCCTCCCAAAGAGAAATAAAGGGAAAGAAAATGTAAAAGCATTTGGAGCCTCAAATATATTCAGAGATGCTCTGAGCACGTCAAACAAATGTCATTTTCACCTGAAGAAAAGAACCTTAGAAACAAATGTTTCAGAGTTACACAGCAGTGTCCTTTTAGTTAATGCTGTAATGGAAAACAAAATAAGTCCAAGCATGTGGAAGTGGATCAACCATAGTGGAATCTAGTTTTTTAAGGTTTTATTCAAATCACATATACAGTTATTTTAACGGTTATACCAGTTAACATTTATTATATATTTACTAAGTGGCAGACAGACCATTAAAAATGTTGTCCCATTTTGATATACACATGAATCTAACAGGAGACAAACATTGTTTCCATCTTTAAAAACGAGCAAACTGAGGCTTAGAGATTTTGGGCAACAGAGACAGGATTAAAACTTTGGCATAAATAAAAATAAATGAATAGTTTTCTTTCTTATTGCTTTACTGCACCACTCAAAAGAAAATCTATTAGTGCATCTGGCTGTCTTCTTTGGAGAAATGTCTGTTCATGTCTTCTGCCCATTTTTTAATTGGGTTATTTTTTTTTTGACAAATAACTCAACAAATTGTGTTGAGTTTTATAAATTCTTTATAGGTTTCATTACTAACCCTTTATCAGATACGTCATTTATAGATATCTTCTCCCTTTCTGTACATTGCCTTTTAGTTTTTTTTATTGTTTCCTTCACTGTACAGAAGATTTTATTTTGATGTAGCCCCAATAGTTTATTTTTGTTTTTGTTTCTTTAGTCTCAGGACATATCTACAAAATGTTGCTATGGCCAATGTTAAAGAGGTTACTGCCTGTGTTCTCTTACAGGATTTTTATGTTTTTCAGGTCTCACATTTAGGTCTTTCATCCATTGTGAATTTATTTTTGTGCATACTGTAAGAAAATGGTCCAGTTTCTCTCTTTTCCATGTTGCTGTCCAGTTTTCCCAACACCATTTGTTTAAGAGGCTATCCTTTCCTCATTGGCTCTTCTTTCCTGCATTGTTGAAGATTAATAGAGCATATAGTTGCGAGTTTATATCTGGGTTTTCCAATCTGTTCCATTGACTTAAGTGTCTGATTCTGGTGCCAGTATCATACTATCTTGATGACTACAGTATTGTAATATAACTTGAAGTCTGGAATTCTGATGCCACCAGCTTGCTTTTCTTTCTCAACATTGCTTTGGCCATTCAGGGTCTTTCCTGGTTCCATACAAATTTTAAGATTGCTCTAGCTCTAAAAAAAATGCTGGTGGTATTTTGACAAAGATTGCATTCATGTGTAGATTGCTTTGGGTAGTATAGACATTTTAATAATATTTGTTCTTCCAACCCATGAGCAAGGACTATCTTTCAAGTTCTTTGCATTGTCTTCAATCTCTCTCATCAGTGTTTTATAGTTTTCAGAATACAGAAGACATCCAGATGGCCAATGACATGTGAAAAGATGTTCATCATCACTTACCTTCAGGGAAATGTAAATCAAAACTGCAATGAGCTATCACCTCATGCTTGTCAGAATAGCTAAAATCAAAAACACAAGAGAATATGGAGAAAAAGGAGCATTCATGCACTATTTGTGGGAATGCAAACTGGGGTAGCCACTCTGGGAAACACTTGGAAGTTCCTCAAGAAGTTAAAAATATAACTATCCTATGATCCAGCAATCACACTACTGGGTATTTACCAAAAGAATACATAAACACTAATTCAAAGGGATAGATGTACCCTTATGTTTGTAGCAGCATTATTTACACTAGCAAAGATATGGAAGCAGCCCAAGGATCCATTGTTCAATGAATGGATAAAGAGGATGGTGTGTGTGTGTGTGTGTGTGTGTGTGTGTGTGTGTGTGTGTGTGTGTAATGGAATATTATTCAGCCATAAAAATTATGAAATCTTTCCATTTGCAATGACATGGTTTGAGCTAGAGAGTATAATGAATGCTAAGGGAAATAGTAAGAGAAACACAAATTGCATATGATTACATTCATATGTGGAATTTAAGAAACAAAACAAATGAGTCAAAGGAAAAAAGAGAGAGAGAGAAACCAAGAAACAGTCTCTTAATTATAGAGAACAAACTGATGGTTATCAGAGAGGAGTGGGAGGTTGGGTTAAATAGGTGATGGGGGGCTAAGAAGGGCACTAGTTGTGATGAACACTGGGTGATGTGTAGAAATATAGAGGATGCTTGGTGTTGAATAGCAGAATATAGATATCAGAACAAATGTACAGCAGACTTGAAGATGTGTCCACAGAAATGATATAATCTGAAAAAAAGAGAAAAAAGCAATTGCAATAAATGAACTCAGATGCGGGGAGCTGGAGTAAAATATTACCCAAAGATCTATCAAATGTATTCTTGGATTACTAAAACAAAAGGAAAAAGAATTGAAGTAGAGAAAAATGACCAGTAAAAATATCCTTCAAGAATAAAGCATTCTAAAATGAGGGGAAACTAAGAGAATTTGGCAAGAACATAACTGCTCCACCGGAAACAATAAGTCCTTCAGACAGAAGAGAAATGACATCGATGGAAATATGGATCTGTGAGGGTGAAGCAATATAATGAGGAATGGTAAATAGTTGAGGAAAATGTTTTTCAAAAAACTACTGTTCCTCTTAAATTCTTTAAAATACACATGACTGCTTATGGCACATATAACATTGTCTGGTATGACTCTGAAAAAATGAGGGTGTAATATATATCATTCCTCTAGCATAAGGGTCATTGGAGAAGATATTAAAGATATCTATAAATGTAAAGGTTTTCCCATTCTAAGTTTTGCAATATTAGTTCTGAGTTAACTGTGAAAGTTTGTGTTATAATATAATCCCTAGAGCAATCACACACACGCACACACACCTGAAATATAGCCCCAAAATGAAGATAAATTAAGATGGAATAAAACAACAACAAATAATTCAAAAGAGGGCATGCACAGGGGAACAGAGGAACAAGGAAGGGAACAAAGAACAAATAGCAAATTGGTAGATCTATTCCAACCATATTAATCATTACATCAAATGTTAACACTCCAGTTAAAAAGTGTATTGATAGTATGTCTAAAAATCATGCCCTACCCATATGTTGCTTTTAAAAGAAAAATTTTAACAAGACACAAGCAAGCTGAAAACAACTGGATGGATAAATATACACCATGAAAACAGTTAACGTAAAAAAACGAAGCTAATGATTTCATTATCAGTTGACCTCATGACAAATCTGATTGCCCGGGAGGGGGCGGGGTGGAAGATCTCACACAATGATTACAGAAACAATTCATCTGGAAGACGTGACAATTATAAATGCATACATATCTAATGACTGCCTAAAAACACATGAAGAAAATTGAGAGAGTTAGGAGAGAAATAGATTCCACAAATACACTATTAGTTAAAATCTTTGCCTCATAGTTGATATAACACCTAGATAAAAATATCAGTAAAGACACAGAAGTTCTAAATCAACCAGCTGAATCTAATTGACATAGACCACTACAACCGAGAACTGCAGAATACACATTATTTTCAATTGTGCACGCTACAGTCGATAGGACAGACTACATGCAGGGTCATAAAACAAGTCTTAATATAATGTAAAAGGATTTAAAACTATAAAGTACGTTCTATGTCAGAGTTAAATTAACTTCAGGGAAACAGGGAGATAATGGTCAAAGTGTAAAACTTCATATAAGATTAACAAATTCTGGGGACTTAATGTATAGTACAGTGTTTGTAGTTAGTAATACTTTATTATATATTTGAAATTTTCTGAGAGTACATCTTAAATGTTCTCACCCCCAAAAGAAATGATAATTATACAACAGGAGGGAGGTGTGAGCTAATAGAGATGGTAGTAATAATTTTGCAATTTATAAATGTATCAAATCAACATTTTGTACCCATTAAACAGATGCAATGTTACATGTCAATTATGTGTCAATAAAGCTGAAAAAACAAAGGCTGTGCTTCATTTAAAGTCTGACGTCACTTTCTATAAAATGATTATAGCTGGTATGTATAGATAATAGCTCAATACTAGATACTAAAATGGTTTCTAAATTTTACTAATTATATAAAAAACAGTCTTGTGAACACGTGTACAAAATTCGTATTTTATAAATATTTTAACTCTTAGTTCTTTGTTATTGTATGATTTACTTTCTACCACTTTTGAAAATATCTTGCATTTTTTTTTATTTACCATCCTTTTTGTCCTGTTTCTCATTAAAGGCACACCAACACAAATAAAATTATTTATGCAAATTTTACTTAAGTGGTTTTCTCTGAAGACAGTTCTATCACTCTTCACACATTTTATAGTATGAAAGTTAAAGCTAAATGTAATAGATATTTCCAAAGCAAAAATTGCACTGGGCAATGTTCAGAGGCAAACGCTATTCACACAACGGGGAAGAGAAACCAGAATGGACTCTGAACTCAGTGCATTGAAACAAAAGAGAGTTTTTAAGAGTTGGGATGAGGAGCATTATAGACCTTCTGTATTTGCCAACTGGCCAAAGCCAGGGAAAGTAAATTTTCTCGTTCCTTCATGACAGAACATTGTGTACAACTTGGAACAAGGAACCCATCTCAGTTAGGCTCCTACCCATCCACATATACTGTCTCCCAGTCTTTATTTTCTTTGATTTCTTTTCAAAGAAATTGATCCTGGGTTCTTGGGAAAGACAGGCCTAGGTGGTAAAACTGGCAAGAGCTTTTAGAAAGATTTAACACACCACATTTTCTAAAAGTAAATGTTCTGGGAAAAGGGAGGAAAAGGAACATCTGTGGTTAGGCCATCCGGGTTCTTAAAGGATCAATGTGAGAGGAAAGTCAGGACCTCGAGGCAAGAATCAGCCTGTCTAAGGTTTCTCAAGCTGAGGAAATGGTTAAGGTCTTCTTGTTCGATATCAATTGTTAAACAATTTCAAAACCAATTATGAATTAATTTAGCACTTAAAGGATTTTAGGAGTTCAGATGAAATAACTGCAGGGGTTTAAACTAGAGTGGAATGGGTGAGATTTCCTCTGACTTACAATAATCAGCTGATGTCAATTATCACCTTTCTGAATTTGGGGGTGAAACAATTTAATTAATATAATAATTTCTTATATATAAAACTGGAGAAGATGGCTTCAGCACACACTTTTTACAAATAAGAATGCTAACTGAAGTAACCTAAGTGAACACAAGTGCCTATAAGAATTTTACACTTGCACTCTGAAAGAATTTCATTTAATTTGGTTAGCAATTTGAAAATATAAAAATCGTACTATAGATAACATTGCTGGAAGACTTCCTTTCTATATTTTGACGCTCTTTTTTCCTAAAAGAGTGTTGCTATTTTGAGAACACCTCTCCATTTTTTCCAGTAGGCTATATGAGCATATGACAATTACATAGTTTATTCAATCATATTTACCTACGTACCACCAATGCAGGTAAATATTAAAAGAGGAAAACGTTAGGCAATACAATTGCAGATCCAAATTCAAAGTAATAGGTTCCATTTACTTGCCATGTTTAAAACACTCTATTATAAGGATTTATGTGATCCTATCATTACGCCAAATTTTCAAATGAAACACTGAGGATCACAGAATTAAATAAATTGCCCAAAGCTATGTAATTAATGTTTGTGGGAACATTGATGCAAACCAAGTTTGACTCACTGCAAATCTTGCTATTTTCCTTATAGTGTAGCCACCATCTGAGACAAACTGCTCTAGTGAATGTATTTTTATTTGTTTATACTCTATAGACAGTGACCACTTTACAAAGTATAAGAACAAACTTAATAAGTTATTAACTAATTAGATATTTTTAAGGAATAGGAATGTCAACAAAGATACCACGGTCTCTATTAAGATATTTATTAATTGATTTACAGCATCATTTTTAACAGCTTTTCAAAGCTCAAAAGTAATTATAAAAATACTTTTTTCAGAAAGACATGAAAAAAAACCCAACATTTTTTTATACAAGAAAGAAACCAAAAAGACAGAATGAATGGCTTACAGCCTGCTCAGTACTACACCACCACCAGCCCTATCGAGCAGAACCAAACCACAATAATTTATACACACCTTCCTTCACCACACATGCACACAAAGGTACATTCCCACACAGATCAGCACTATTGCAGCCAAGATCAAACCTAGCTAGTCCCTGAAGGTCTCTAACCTAAGACTTCAGCTTCACTAAGACCAGAATAGGTCACTTGTAAGTAGAATGAAAATCTTTAGGTTTGCATTAATAAGCTGTTTCTTTACTCAGTTTACAAAGTGATCTAGCCAGGTATAATCAAGATGAAAATTGAGATTGTATCTCTAAATATATTTATAACTGATTAGTTCAAGCTCTGGATGGTACCTGTGTATCATCTGAGCATTTATATATAATACATACAATGTTTTACTCTTCTCAAGAAATTGTATTTAAAAATATTCTAAGCTTATAGGGGCCCATCGTGTATCCAGTAAGTTTATGCCTCAAGACAGAATTTAATGCAGTCGAAGGATTAGAGTTTTGAATGTGAACCCTTATGAATAAAATAAGTGTTTGATTTTTTCCTCCTGCCATAAGGTGAGGTACATTGAAGCCAACATGTAATTTTCCCGAGAAAACTGCTTCTTCAGAGCAGGTGGATTTTTGAACTGTCTCCATATTGACAATTTTTTCCCCCTTGAGTTCTAACTATGTAGGCTCAAATTCACTTATTACATGATTTTTGGCTCTGGAGTTTAGGGGTAAACAGAGAACTTTAGTAAGATACAGCAACAGCAGCAGAAGCAACAAAACTCTTCTTCACTGAGCACTGTTGATTATCAGCCAACAAATGTTATTTGGCCAATTGGTATTTTTGTGACTAAAAATGATTAACTGAATTTCAAAACAGAAAGTGTGTCCTTATTCTGATTCTCAGGTTTAATTACCCCTTGTATAAGTAGATGACCTAGCCTGTGAGTTCAGGTATTCTTAGTGAGAGAAATTAAATAAAATACTAGTCATTTGGAGTCAGATTCTTTTTTTTTTTTAAGATTTTATTTATTTATTCGACAGAGATAGAGAGAGCCAGCGAGAGAGGGAACACAAGCAGGGGGAGTGGGAGAGGAAGAAGCAGGCCCATAGCGGGGAGCCTGATGTGGGGCTCCATCCCAGAACGCTGGGATCACGCCCTGAGCCGAAGGCAGACGCTTAACCGCTGTGCCACCCAGGCGCCCCTGGAGTCAGATTCTAACACAGCTTCTCAAATAAATTGTAACCACATGACTATGTTATAAAATCATATGGATTACACTTCTAATAAATAGAGTCAACTATATAATTTACCAGTTATATTCCACACAGATTTCCAAGTGTTTTTGTTTATTATTGGGTTTTCATTACATATTTCAAATGTTAGTAGCATCCACATACTCCCTCTTGGTCTTTTGCTTTCTCTGTAAAGTGATAACAACAGTAATGCAGGTGAATATTTTCATTTGCTTCAATAACAAAGTAAATGTTTCTTTTCAAAATTGACCTGAAAAAATATTAGTTATCTCATGCAGCGTGAAAACGACGGAATGTAAGAAAGGCTTACATGACTACAGGTCCCTGAAGAAGGGTGAAAAGTACCTGGAACTTCCTGCAGTGGGTTTATCCACCTACAACCACACAGGGACCAATTACACAGATTGAAGATGGCTTGACAGAATCAAGAATGAGTTCAGGAGCCCCTGAGAGAGAATCGAAGATTAGATCAATACAATTCTGGCATAAATGAAAAAAGAGGTAATTAATACAGGAGGCCAACCAATAAATTAGGCAATCGTGTTAAGGAAATGGTGTGGGACTTCTGCTGCCCTAAAATTTCCTCTGTAATCACATGGAGAGGTTTAGTTTAGTGGATTCCTTCCCATAAGTAATGTTTCCTCATTTAATTTACATAACCTAGATACATGGAAAAGAATGAAAATTAAAATTATGACTTTAAATATATTTACAAGTTATTTAGTACAGGAAGAAAAAAGAGAAACAGAAAAAGGCACAATGTCAAACCAAGGCTCATACCTGTGTGTCAGTATCAAGTGGGTATTTATGAACAAAATTTTTATTTTTAGATAATATTCTTAATTTCTGAAAATTTGTACCCATAATTCTATATACATAATTCTTCAGAAAAATCACGCAATTAAAATACATAATAACTAAATCAAATTTTGTTAATGAAAAATTAACGAGGATTCAGAAAGATTTTCAAAATTGATATGAAGGCATTCTAACACATGGGGACTATTTTTAAACTGTATAATTAATTATATACATTATCATATACACACCATTAAACAGAGATGTGAAAATCATATGAAATTTTGATAATATCTAAATAATATTCCATTATGTTTTGCAAAGGCTTTAGGGAATCCTGTGTCTACATTCTGAGGTAGTTCTTATCACATGGCAATGTTATTGTTTAGATAATGGTCAACTAAAAAGTGCATTATCTCTCCAGGCACAGATTGCTGAAATGTCCAGCGCTGACTGTAAATGGCATATTTTGCTTTCTTTCCCCCAACCATTACTCTTCTGTGTCAGCTGAAATATCAACAAAATTATGTAACCAAAAAAGTTAAAGTTAAGTAAAATAGCAATACCAAATAATAACTGTGCATGTATAAATTATCTAAAAAGTTTTGGAAGTAAATTTTGAATTTAGCAGGCCATGTTTCTCCACATATGCACAACTGATTTACATTAGTAAGAAGTTGTTTGTTGTCTTTATTTTCTATTGCTGTGTAACAGATTGCTAGTCCTCGTGACTGGAAACAACACTGATTATTTTACAGCTTCTGTAGGTCAGAGATGTAGGCATGGCTTTGCTGGGTTCTCTGTTTGGGTTCCCAGGAGGGGAAACCAACATGTTAGCCAGATTGTATTCTTTTTTGCTTTTCTTTTTGTTTGTTTGTTTCTTTTAAAATTTGTAAAATTTAAATTCAATTAATTAACATATAATGTATTATTTGTTTCAGGGGTACAGGTCTGTAATTCATCAGTCTTATATAATACAAAGTGCTCATTACAACACATACCCTCCCCCATGTCCATTACCCCATTCTGCCATCCTTCATCATCCTCCCCTCCAGCAACTGTCAGTTTGTTTCCTAAGATTAAGAGTACTTTATGGCTTATCTCCCTCTCTGGCTTCACCTTGTTTCATTGTTTCTTCTCTTCCCCTCTAATTCTTTGTCTTGTTTCTTAAATTCCACATATCAGTGAGATCATATAATTGTGTGTGTATATATATATATATATCTCACATCTTCTTTATCCATTCATCTGTCAATGGACATCTGGACTCTTTCCATAGTTTGGCTATTGTGGACATTGCTGCTATAAACATTGGGGTGCTGGTGCCCCTTCAGATCACTACATTTGTATTTTTGAGGTAAATACCCAGTAGTGCAATTGCTGGGTCATAGGGTAGCTCTATTTTTAACTTTTGAGGAACCTCCAATGACTATGCTACCTAGAGCAATCTACACATTCAATGCAATCCCTATCAAAATACCATCAACTTTTTTCACAGAACAGGAACAAATAATCCCCAAATTTGTATGGAACAAGAAAGACCCTGAATAGCCAATGGACCCTCAACTCTATGGTCAACTAATCTTTGACAAAACAAGAAAGAATATCCAATGGAGAAAGACAGTCTCTTCAACAAGTGGTGTTGGGAAAATTGGACAGCCACATGCAGAAGAATGAAACTGGACCATTTCCTTACACCATACACAAAAATAAACTCAAAATGGATCAAAGACCTAAATGTGAGACAAGAATCCACCAAAATCCTCAAGGAGAACACAGGCAACAACCTCTTCAATCTCGGCCACAGCAACTTCTTCCTAGACATGTCTCCAAAGGCAAGGGAAACAAGGCAAAAATTAACTATTGGGACTTCATCAAGATAGAAAGCTTTTGCACAGCAAAGGAGACAGTCAACAAAACCAAAGACAACTGAAAGAATGAGAGAAGATATTTGCAAATGACATATCAGATAAAGGGCTAATACCCAAAAACTATAAAGAACTTCTCAAACTCAACACCCAAAGAACAAATAATCCAATCAAGAACTGGGCAGAAGACATGAACAGACATTTCTGCAAAGAAGACATCCAAATGGCCAACAGACACATGAAAAAGTGCTCAACATCACTCAGCATCAGGGAAATATAAATCAAAACCACAATGAGATACCACCTCACAACATTCAGAATGGCTAAATTAACAAGTCAGGAAATGAGTGATGTTGGTGAGGATGCAGGGAAGGGGAACTCTCCTACACTGTTTGTGGGAATGCAAGCTGGTACAGGCAGATTGCATTTTAATCTGGAAGCCTGATTAGAAAAGCATTCAAGTCTAAATTCTATCATGTTGCTGGCAAAAATCATTACCAATAGCCTGTAGATTCATAGCACCTTGCTTCTTATAGACAACAGCAAAGAGACAACATCTGTCTCCTCAAATCTAAATTCAGGGAGAGCCCAGAACCTCTTTTAGAGAGATAATATGATTAGATCAGCCCCACCAGGATAATCTCTCCCTTTTGATTAACTTAGAAGTAACTGATAGGGACCTTGATTCAATTTACAAAATTCTTCCTCTTTTGTCATGTAATGTACAGGCAGACCTCATTTTATTGCACTTCATAAATATTGTGGTTGAAGTTTTTGGCAACCCTGCATCGAACAAATCAATTCACACCATTTTTTTAACAGCATTTGCTCACTTCCTGTCTCTGTGTCATATTTGGTAATTCTCAAACTATTTCAAACTTTTTCATTATTATTATATTTGTTGCAGTGATTTGTAATCAGTGTTTATGACTTGTTGAAAGCCCAGATGATGATTAGCATTTTTAGTAAGGTACTTATATTTTTTTGGACATAATGCTATTGAATACTTAATAGAGTGGAGTATAGTGTAAACATGACTTTTATATGCACTGGGAAACCGAAAAATCCATTTGACTTACTTTACTGCAATATCCACTTTATTATGATGGTTTGGAAATGAACCCACAATATCTCTGAGTTATGCCTGTGAATATGTTCCCAAGTCCCATTGAATATGTTCCCAAGTCCCACCCACTCAAGAGGAGGGAATTTTAATATATACAATAAAAGACAGAAATTTTGAAAAGCATCTTATAATTCTGCCTTCTACACATGTTGCATATACCCTTTCACCCACTGTATTTCTTTCTCCTCCTTTTCCTCCACCTCCTCCTCCTCCTCCTCCACTTCCTCCTCCTCCCCC
>NW_024424119.1:6321155-6322878 GCF_017311325.1 Ursus maritimus
CCTCCTCCTCCTCCTCCTCCTCCTCCTCCTTGTTCTTCTTCTTCTTCTTTTTTAATGAGGCTGTGTGGGTAAGGGGAAGGGGGTAGATGCAGCAGATGGGGTCAGAGATCATAGTTTCCCACTAAGCAGTTGGGATTTCATCTTAATGCGAAAGGAAGCCTCCATAGAGTTTTTTTTCTTTTTACACTCAAGTCACTTCACCCATTTCTCATACCCCCTACACATTGTCAATGGCAAACACCAATCTGTTCTTTGTATCTATTAACTGTTTGGGTTTTTTTTTTTTTTTAGATACCATATATGAGAGAGACCATATAATAAATGTCTTTCTCTGACTTATTTCACTTAGCATAATGTCTTCAAGGTCTATCTGTGTTATGACAAATGGCAAGATTTCATCCTCTATTATCATTTCTTTCCATCCATATATGGGCACTTAGGTTGTTTCCATATCTTGGCTATTATAAATAATGCCCCGATGAACATAGGGGTTGTATGTATCTTCTCAAGTTAGTGTTTTCTTTTTCTTCAAACAGATACACAGAAGTGGGACTGTTTAATCACATAGTGTTTCCATTTTCAGTTTTCTGAGGAAACTCCATACTATTTGCTATAGTGGTTGCACCAATTTACATTCCCACCAACGGTGTACCAGGGTTCCCTTTTTCCACACCCTTATCAACACTTGTTAATTCTTGTCTTTTTGATAATGGCCATGTTGACATTGTGGTTTTGATTTGCATTTCCCTGATGGTTAGTGTTGAGTGTCTTTTCATGTACCTGTTGGCCATCAGCATGTCTTCTTTGGAAAAATGTCTATCCAATTCCTCTACCCATTTTTTTAAATCAGATTGCTTGTTGTTTTTTTTTTTTCTTTTTTGCTACCAAATCCAAGAGTTCTTTATATGCATTAGATATTAGTCTTATCTGGTATATGATTTGCAAATATTTTCTCATATTTCATAGGTTGCCTTTTCATTTTGCTGATTGTTTCTTTTACTTTGCAGAAGATCTTGAGTTTGGTGTAGTTTTACTTGAATTTTGTTTAGATGCTTGTGCTTTTTGTGTCATATCCAAAAAAATCATTGCCAAGGCCAATGGCGAGGAGCTTCTTCCCTGTTTTCTTTTAGGAGTTTTATGGTAGAAAGTCTTGTGTGTAAGTCTATGATCCATTTTAAGTCATTTTTTTGAGTGGTGTAACACAGGGTTTGGTTTCATTCTTTGGAGTTTGGTTATCCAGTTCACCCAAAAGAATTTGTTGAAGATACTATCATTTACTCATTAAATGTTCTTGGCTTTCTTGTAGA
The DNA here is from genome assembly GCF_017311325.1 of Ursus maritimus. Lineage (NCBI taxonomy): Eukaryota > Metazoa > Chordata > Mammalia > Carnivora > Ursidae > Ursus > Ursus maritimus. Next base: position 6,322,463 of record NW_024424119.1, read on the forward strand.
ATATTACTTGAACATATATGCAGGGGCTTATTTCTGGTCTCTTTTTTCTGTCTCATTGGTTTATGAATCTATTTTAATACTAGTACCTTGTCGTTTTAATTACCATAGCTTTGTAGGATATTTTGAAATCAGGAAGTATTCTTTCTCAGGATGCTTTGGTTATTTAGGGTCTTTTGTGGTTCCATACAAATTTTAGAAATATATCTATATCTATCTATATATATATGCATATTTATATATATGTTTATATTTACATTATATTTACATATATATTTATATTTTATATCTATATTTTATACCTATATATAAAGATATACATATATCTTTAGATAGGTAAAGATAAACATATATGTAATATATATGTTAATGTATGTTTTATATATATATATATATATATATATATATATATATATATT
>NW_024424119.1:6322888-6341857 GCF_017311325.1 Ursus maritimus
TATCTATTTACTATTGTGAAAAATGCCATTGGAATTTTGATAGGGATTGTGTTGAATCTATGGATGGCTTTGGGTAGTATGAACATTTTAATAATTCAATCTTCAGACCAATGAACATAAAATATCTTTCCATGTTTTGTATCTTCATCTATTTCCTTCATCAAAATTTTGTAGTTTTCACTGTACAGACCAGATCTTTCATTTCCTTTGTTATATTTATTCCTATGTATTTTGGTGTTTTTTTTAATGCTATTATGAATGGGATAGGTTTTTTTCCTTTTTTTAGATATTAATTGTTAGTGTATAGGAAAGCAACTGATTTCTGTACATTAATTATACATCCTACAACTTTAATGAATATGTTAATTAGTTCCAGCAGGTATTTTTGCTCGATAAAAAAGTCCCTTCCAATTTTATAACAAAGACTCTTTTCTCATGGAACTAGGAGCCATTACCTTTGAAATGTAATAATCAAAGTAGATAATGCCCTTATTCCCCAGGCTCTGTGAAAGGGTTGGAGTCTAATTTGGGTGGGTGCCTTGCTCCAAACTGTAAAGCTACCACCTGTTATGAAAATACAAGAAAATTTACTTTTAAAACTTCAAATGTTATTTTTAAAACTCACTTAAGAGAAAATTTTTGTTTTCAGTAAGGCCAGTTAGTAAACACAGATAGCTTAATATCTTCCCTCACTCAGTACTTAGAAACACACCCACCTTTTGTTTCAGCAAAGGTGAGTTCAGGCTGCATTTGTGGTGTCTCTTCCCTCTTGAAGTGGTCTCAAATCAAGTTGTCTTTGCCTGTTTAACTTTTACAGGTGCTATTTTGCTTTTAAAATATTTTAGCTATGAAATGTTATTTAATGCTCACATCAACTCAATCACATAGGTGTGACATGATTATCATTTTTAATATTTTCATTAATTAAAAAGTTATCATATATAATTTGTTATTAGAGGAGCTCAGATTCCAATCCAGGCAGCCACACTCAAAAGCTTATGCCTTTAAAGACTACTTTATATGGGCTTCCTACCTTCATTTTTTTCATCTGAAAAGTGGGTGTAATTATATTTACCTGTTTTTTTAAGAATTATGGACTGTAAACCTTACACCTAAAATAGTTAGAAAAACAAGAACAAACAAAACACCAAACCAGCAGAAAGAAGGATATAACAAAGATTATGACAAAAATAAATGACATAGGATCTAAACAAATAATAGCACATATCAATGAAACTAAGAACTGGTTCTTGGAAAAGATCAACAAAATTGATAAACCTCTATCCAGGCTCATCAAAAACAAAAAGTAGAGAGGACTCAAATCAAATCATAAGTGAAAGAGGAGAAATAACAACCAACAGCACAGAAATACAAACAATTGCAAGAAAATATTATGAAAAACTACATGCCAACAAATTGAACAGCCTAGAAGAAATGGATAAATTCCTAGAAACATATAAACTACCAAAACTGAAACAGGAAGAAATAGAAAATTTGAACAGACTCAGTACCAGAATGAAGTTTAATCAGCAATCAAAAAACTTCCAACAAAGTTCCAGGACCAGAAGGCTTCACTGTTGAATTGTACCAAATATTTAAAGAAGACTTAGTATCTATTCTTCTCAAACTCTTCCTAAAAAATAGAAAAGGGAGGAAATTTTTCAAATTAATTCTATGAGCACAGCATTACCTGATACAAAAACCAGATAAAGACACCACTAAAAAAAGAGGACTACAGAGCAATATCCCTGATGAACATCTACAAAAATCCTCAACAAAATACTAGCAAGCCAAATTAAACAATATATTAAAAAATCACTCACCACAATCAAGTGGGATTTATTCCTGGATTGCAAGAGTGGTACAATATTCATAAATCAATCAATGTGATACATCATATGAATAAGGGAAAGGATAAGAACCATATAAGCATTCAATAGATGCAAAAAAGCATTTGACAAAGTATAACATCCATTCATGATAAAAACCCTTAACAAAGTAGAGTTAGAGGGAACATACCTCACCATAATAAAGTCCATATATCAAAAGCCACATATAACATTATCCTTAATGGAGAAAAACTGAGAGTTTTCCCCTAAGATCAGGAACAACACAAGGATGTCCACTTTCACCACTTTTATTCAAGATAGTGCTGGAAGTCCAAGCCACAGCAGACAACAAAGAAACAAAAGGCATTCAAATTGTCAAGGAAGACGTCAAACTTTCACTATTTGCAGATGACATGATACTCTATGTAGAAAACCCAAAGACTCCACCAAAACAAAACAAGACAAAACAACAACAACAACAAACACTGCTAGAACTGATACACAAATTCAGTAAAGTCACAGGATACAAAATTAATCTACACAAATCTGTTGCATTTCTATCAGAAAGAGAAATTAAGAAAACAATCCCACTTACAATTGGACCAAAAATAATAAAATACCTAGGAATAAACCTAACCAAAGAGGTGAAAGATCTGTACTCTGAAAACTATAGAGCACTGATGAAGTAAATGAAGCTGATACAAAGAAATGGAAAGACATTCCATATTCATGGATTGGAAGAACAAATATTGTTAAAATGTCTATACTACCCAAAGCAGTCTACACGTTAATGCAATCCCTATCAAAATACCACCAGCATTTTTCACAGAACTAGAGCAAACAATCCTAAAATTTGTATGGAACCACAAAAGATTCTGTATAGCCAAGCAATTTTGTAAAAGAAAAGCAAAGCTGGACACAACACAATTCTGCACTTCAAGTTATATTACAAAGCTGTAGTAATCAAAATAGTATGATACTGGCACCAAAAACATACACATAGATCAATGGAACGGAATGGAAAACCCAGACATAAATCCACAACTATATTGTCAATTAATCTTCAACATAGCAGGAAAGAATAGCCAATGAGAAAAGGGCAGTCTCTTCAACAAATGGTGTTAGGAAAACTGGACAGCAACATCCAAAAGAAGGAAACTGGGCTACTTTCTTACACCATACAAAAAAATACATTCAAATTGGATTAAAGAACTAACTGTGAGATTTGAAACCATAAAAATCCTAGAAGAGAACACAGCCAGTAACCTCTTTGACATTGGGCATAGCAACTTTTTTCTAGATATGTCTTCTGATGCAAGAGAAACAAAAGCAAAAATAAACTACCAGGACTACATCAAAATAAAAAGCTTCTGCACAGCAAAGGAATCAACAAAACTAAAAGGGAAAGTTTGGAATGAGAGAAGATATTTGCAAATGACATATCTGATTAAGGGTTAGTATCCAAAATATATAAAGAATATAAAACTCAACACACAAAAAACAGATAATCCAATTTAAAAATGGGCAGAATATATATTTTATTTTTTTCTTAACTTTAATTTCAGGAAAAATTTTCTTGAGTTGCAGACTTTTTAAAATATATTTTGTTCTGTTTCCTTACTCTGGTTCTTCAAGGACTTCTATAATTCATATGTTCACTCTTCTTTGTATAGTTTTAATAATTGTCACTTATTCTCAAATACTTAACTATTTACTTAAGTTTTTTCCCTCTCATTTTTAATATTCTATTTATTTTGAGGCATCATCTGTTATCTTAATTTACTCTTGTGTTTTTTTATAATTTAATTGTTCTGCATCCATTTTCTCATGTACATGTTTCTGGCCTGCTTTCACTATTAGTAGGAATGTTAGTCTACAACTTATTCCCTTTTTTCTTCTAATAATTTGCATATGATTTGATATTGATATATTTCTATTGCCAATTTTTATGTGAAATTAGTTTTCCTGAAATTTTGGAGTCACGTGTCAGGAAATCCTTTTAACATCCCTAAGCATTCTCTTCTGTTATTTACGTATAGGGTTAAACAATCTAGTGGCTTGCTTTCTGAGTTTGTTGTTCTGTTCCTATATCATTTTGCTAAGGCTGCCATAACAAAATAACAGACTGGGTGGCTTAAATAACAGAAATTCATTTTTTTTTCATAATTCTGGAGGCTAGAAGTCCAATACCAGAGTTTCAGCAGGTTTAGTTTCTTCTGAGACTTAACTCCTTGGTTTGCAGATGGCTGTCTTACTGCTGTGTCCACACACAATTGTCCCTTGGGTTTTGCATTTTCTGTGTTCTAATCTCTTATAAAGACAATGGTCAGATTGTTTTAGAGCAACACCTATACAACTTCATTTTACCTTAACTACCTCTTTAAAGGCCCTATATCTACAGATACAGTCACATTGAGATATTGGGTGTGGGGGGTAGGACCTCAACATATGAATTTGGAGGGGTCAAAATTCACATCATAAGAGTTCCCTTCCCCCTGGTGATGGGTAGTAAGGAGGGCACATATTGCATGGTGCACTGGGTGTTATACACAACTAATGAATCATCGAGCCTTACATCGGAAACCGGGGATGTACTGTATGGTGACTAACATAATATAAAAAAAAAAAAAAAAAGAGTTCCCTTCCCCAAGTTTCATTTAGATTTCTTTTTCCTTTTCTTGTTTTTTCCTATTTTACTCAAATTTTACTCTAATCCCAAAAGTATATCATTAATGTTGTTCCCTTCTTAGATGGAAGCCCTGAGAGATCAGTTTCAAGATTTCACATAAAGTAGACTCTTCCAGCTTATTCAGTCCTAACCTGGGGCTCCTTGCAATCTCCCAGTATTGGAGCTGCTGTCCCAGTTAAGGCCTTCCTCCCACATAGAATCAACACTATGTAGGACTTTGTTGTTTAGTGGTTTGTCCACATCTGGCTTCTATGTTAGAGCTCATTAGGACTCTCCACCTAGTTTTGTTTTATGTTGTTTCCTGATTGATGATTTTGCTATTTCATTCCTCTGATTTCCTTGTATTGGTCATTTGTTTTCTTTCTTTTCTTAATCTGCATTGTTGCGTGTTTATCAACTTTAATATTTTTAAAAACACACCCCATGATTTTACTATCTCAACTGCTTTCTGTTTTTTTTTTTTATTTCATTTATTTCTGTATTATTTCTTTCCTTGTACTTATTTTGGGTTTAACTTGATCATCTTTTTCTAGTATTATTTGATATCCTATGTTTGCATTATTATCAATATTGAAATATTTTTTTGATTTCTCTTTCTGGTCATTTGGAATTATGTTACTTAATGTTCAAGAAGTTAGGTATTTTTCAGGTCTGTACTTTTAAAGTTTTTTTGTTTTGTTTTTGTTTTGAGAGAGAGAGAGAACATGCATGAGTGAGGGGGAGGGGGCAGAGGGAGAGGAAGAGAGAGAATTTCAAGCAGACTCTGTGCTGAGTGTGGAGCCTGATGAGGGGCTCAATCCCACCACCCTGAGGCTACGACCTGAGCTGAAACCAAGTTGGATGCTTAAGTGACTGAGGCATCAAGGCGCCCCAGGTCTCCACTTTTAAATTGACAACTAATTGAGGTGCCTGGGTTGGTCAGTCAGTTAAGCATCTGCCATTGGCTCAGGTCATGATCCCAGGATCCTGGGATCAAGCCCCACATCTGGCTCCCTGCTCAGTGTGGAGTCTGCTTCATCTTTTCTCACTGCCTCTCTCCCTGCTTGTGTTCTCTCTCTCTGAAATAAATAAAAATCTTTTAAAAACTAAATAAATAGATAACTAATTTAATTCTGTAAGGCCAGAGAATATATTGTAGAGAATTTCAATTCTTTTAAATGTATTAAATCTTGTTCTATGGCCTAATGTATAATCCATTTCTATGAACTTGAAAAGAATGTGTATTTTCTGTTTGTTGCTCACAGTGTTTTATTGATGTCAATTAGGTGCACTAGTTGATATTATTTTCAAGTACCCTCCTACCAACTAATTGTTTTATCAACTGGAGAATGAAGAGTGTTGACATCTCTAAATATAATTGTGGATTTATTTATTGTTCTCCTTGTCAGTTTTTGCTTGATGTAGTTTTAATCTGTGCTATATAACCTTTATAATTTCTATTTCTGCATTATGGATTGACTTCATTATCATTATCAAATCTAATAATATTTCCCTATCTTAATTTCTACTTTGTTCTATGTTTGTAGAACCACTCCACCTTTCTCACAATTCATGTTTGTATGGTGCTTATCAAAAAAGGACAAAAGGCAGTGACTACCTATGCACTAAGAGGTATGCCATGGTGTTTCTAAGGACTCTCCTAGTTACACAGTTAGGTTCTTAGGTTTTTTGGTTTAGTTTCTGTTTTTGTTTTGAAATATGCTTGATTCTAATAATTGTGTTAAAATTATTTTCTGCTTATCCCGTTTTCTTCATTAGTTTTCACTTTCCTGGGTTCATTTTGTTCCTAGTTACTACTGATATTTTCTGGCTTTTTAACATATTTAGTAATTTTTTATTGTATTCTTGTCATTACAAATGCTACATTCTTGATTATGTGACTTTTTTTCTGATGTTCTCTTAATAGGTATTTTTTTTTCTACAACAGTTAATTTACTTGCAGTTAAGCTTGATCTTTTGAGGCTTGTTTTTAAGCACTGTCAGAATTTATCAGAGTAGGTTTTATTCCAGAGTTAAGTTAGTCATTTTCCCATGGCATCATTTTTTGTGGGCTTCTACTGAATACACCTGTATAGTCAGTGAGGTTTCTCTACTCTGGAAGGTCAGAATTCAAGCTTCTCTTATCCTTACATGATCCTTTGTACTTTTCCAACTTACAAATTCTTGGTAATTATTCTTTCCCAGTGGATATCTCTTGTCTGACTTTGTAGATTTTTCTTGCTGTGCATGTTCAGCTTAGTATTCAACCATGAATTTAAGGGTATTACTATGTAGATTTATGGAGTCCTTTATCTTTACATGTCAGCTACGACAGCAGCCCCAATAGGGGATCTCTGTCTCCTCAGCTTTTTTTAAAATTAATTAATTATTTATTTATTTGACAGAGACAGCCAGCGAGAGAGGGAACACAAGCAGGGGGAGTGGGAGAGGAAGAAGCAGCCTCATAGCGGAGGAGCCTGATATGGGGCTCAATACCAGAGTACCAGGATCACGCCCTGAGCCGAAGGCAGATGCTTAACGCCTGCGCCACCCAGGCGCGCCTCCTCAGCTTTTTGACATACATTTTTAGGTTCCCCTACAGAGGTCCAAAAAGACTCTAGAGTTAGAAAGTATATACAATTGTGGAGCTCACGTCATTTATTTCTCTTCTCTTAGGAATCACACTTATACACTGTTTTTTGTATCTGAAAACAGAAATTTCACATATCTCATCCAATTTTAAGGTGTTTTGTTATTGTTGTCATTCTTGTTTTGTTTTATTTTTATTTTGTTTTATTTTATTTTATTTTAATTTTATTTATATAGTGTCAGTTACTGATCCTGGTTGCAAGCTAAATTCCAAATTATGTGTTTTAAGATGAGCTATTAGCAGGTGTTTTCCTTACATCTGGCTGGACTGAATTAAAAGTGTGGAAGTATCCCAAATTGACTAGATAGTTTTTAACATAAATCATCAAGTATTTATATTAAAATGTATAAACACACATGGTGGATAAATTAAATTCAAGATCATATAATTCAAACTTGAAAAGTACAGATTCAATCTTTACATACAAATTAGTTCATTTTAACATATAACTTGAAGAATGACTAGCATTTTACCATGTGAGAAAGGAAAGATTTGTAGGATATTCTACACAAACCTTATATCATGAATAAAAGTTTAGAAGTCTGTCCGTGTGTGAAGTCTTAAAGAAATATCAATAACTCTTATGTGATTAGACCTTGGGAATCACAGGCTGTGCAATGAAAACTGGTTGTTGTGGTGTCATAAATGGTCTTCATTATAGGAGCTAAAGCAAGGAAACAATTTTGGGGACTCATATTTTTGGGGCTAAAGATGAGCCCTTCAAAGGTATTTTTTATCATTGGGAGTAAAATTTCTGTGACTTCAATCTTTCTTTTGACTAGTGTCATAGATTTGTGACAGAGCCTGGCAAAAATATATAGTTCTGAAAGGATTATCTATACACATTCATTCATGAACTTAACTAACTTTCTTGGTGTTACTATTTCAATAGTTATACAAAGTACATGCAAAGTCCCTAGAAAGAGGGCAAGACTCTCCCTGTAAGTACAAAAAGAAAATATTTAAAGACTTATTTATATTTATTTTATCCCTTTCCTCCCTTGCTTCAAGACTATTCTCTATATGCAAGGGTTATTTAGAGTAGACTGCTCGTTTGGAAATATGACACTGGTATCCATCCAACTTGTATCATTTTCATTGCTTCAGACAAATTCCATTCTTATCTTTTGCTGGCAAGCCTGAGGTCATCAAGAAAAGCTGAACTAGGGGCGCCTGGCTGGCACAGCAGTTAAGCGTCTGCCTTCGGCTCAGGGCGTGATCCCGGCATTATGGGATCGAGCACCACATCAGGCTCCTCCACTATGAGCCTGCTTCTTCCTCTCCCACTCCCTCTGCTGTGTTCCCTCTCTCGCTGGCTGTCTCTATCTCTGTTAAATAAATAAATAAAATCTTAAAAAAAAAAAAAGAAAAGCTGAACTAGAAGCCAAGGCCACAGCTTTGTATGCTTAGACTGTTAGGTATCCCCTTCTCCTAGAAGACTAACTTTATATCTAATTTTAATATTCTAAAGTTTCAATTTCTGTTTCCCTCATAGCATGACTTGTATCTAATGTATGCCACAATAGCACTTCCAAATGCATGAAACTATAATGGAAATATAATGCAATTAGGTATTAATTCAGACAATTTTTAATAAAAATAAATTTTAAATAGATACAAATTAAATTAACTTTTCTTGACAAGATGAACCATACAAGAAAAAAAGATTTATATCTTACAAGCCAATAACAAAAAGGGAACTACAAATCACAACAGCATTTGTGTGAATGAGTTGTGACTACATTGGTGAGACATCACTGGTACCCAGAGTCAGTTTTCACCCCCTGAATAAGGTTGAACACTTCCTTTGAATGATGTGGTAAAATCTTGCTCTTGTAAAAACTAGAGCATAGAAATAATGTATTATTTTGTATCATCCTGAAAACCTAAAGAAATTTTCAATGTCAAGGACATTGAAAATAGCCTTCCGTAAAAGCTAAAGCATTACTAAATGTCCTCGTTAAGACATCACAATTAAAGCTTTCTTTGCAAACCAGATTTTTTTTTCAAATTGCTAATGTGTTTTTAGAGGATTTAGATGATTATCAAAATGCACAAAGAAAACTTTTAAAACACAAGTATTAAGAAGAATAAAGATTTTCATGGATATTTCAAAAGAAGAAAAAACTCGAAAACAATCCATTAGGAATCACTGAAGGCACAATTGGCTATGATTTGCATTACATCAGTACTCCAAAACAGTTTTCAAAAGACATTCTTCAGTTGTACCTTAACAAACATAAGATAACCTTATGTACAAGAACTGAAAAATGCAAAACAAATGCCTACCTTTCAATAGCAACTGAAGCTGTCCAGTTTATTGCTAAGTCTAAAGGGAATTAATTAGTTAACTTCCTCCATCACTACCAGTTTGAAGTTAAGGGAAAAAGAACGGGACTAGAGACCTGGAGAAAAGAAAATGTTGGAGGCATAACATGAAAGAAATAAAGAATAATCTTCACTGAAACAAACCTATCTTGTAGTTTAAAAGGGATACTAGTAAGTTAAAAACAGGGTCATTCATTATAGATGTTCTTTAGTGTGAATCGAAGTACATGAAACAAATTGAAAGAAAGGTTCACCTTTGAAGTTAGGTTTTCTGCTTGAATTCACATACCCATAGTGCTTTTCACTTTCAATTTGCCTTAATGAATTTACCATTTATATATTAAATAACACTATATGCAAGCAATCTGCTAATTGCTACAAGCATACAACAGATCAGTTTAATTTCCTCATGTCTAGGACCTCACCATCCAGCAAGAAGGACAGGAATGAGAGATTCATATGACCACTATAAATAGTTTTTAATTTGCACCCTGTACATTGATGCCACATCTGAGGGAGAACTGTTCTATTAGGCATTATAAATTTATATATTTATTAAAGGAATTTTTGTCCAATGATAATAAACTATCTTACTCTCCTGAGTCTAGTGGGGTTTTTTTAATACAGGTATTTAAGCAACAGCAATCACCAAGGCTATGGAACCATTAGCAGAAACTTTTCCCAATATAGTTTAAAAGGATTTACTTTGATAAATTAAGTGTAGCCCAAATACTAGCTCCATCTTTTCATGCTTACAAACTTGATTGGGTAAACACAATCTCAAGTATTCCTTTGAGGGTCAACTAAGAAGTTTTCAACACTCATAACTAAAAGCAGTATGAAAATGCATAGATTTATATGGGCAACAGAACTACCACGGGAATCAGAACCTTTGCATTTATAGAACTAGCACATTCTCTTCCTGCATGCACTGTGAGAAAGAAAGCCAAGTATATAATTAGCAGATGGCTTCATGAGAATCAGAGTAATAACATAAATGAATAAAATTTACAAACAACAGGTCTAAGATACCTAATGTGCATATATGTATTCATAATTGGGTTGCTGTTGACATTGAGTCCATAATATTCAAATGTTATTGACAAATGCCTAAACCCACCTTTTACAATTAGGATGGCATCAGGAAAGGAGTAGTAATACCTGCAGCCCATAGACATAGTCTTCTTGTCATACATACATATTGTATATCTTTTTATATATGCATATTATATATCTTGTTATATATATATTTAGATGGCTAACACTATTATCCTCTCTGACTTTCTTTTTCTTGGTTATCATTCATCAACTCTTATGACTGATGCATAGTTCATTTATACGTGTTAACCCCTTTCCATTGGTCTCTGGTCCAACTGCTGGTATTCTGATTCAATAAGATTCGTGACTACCATCTAAGTCATTACATGTTGACATTTAAGTTTGTGTCAGAGAACATACAGTTGTTGAGTTAGGGGTGAGGTACAGTTTATCCAAAACTGCAGAATAATCACTATGCATTTTCCCTTAGCATCAGTCTTAATAATGATTAATAAGGATAAATATTATTATGGCTATCAGCAACCTTCTCCTTATTGTAGAAGTTATATACTTTGAATACCCAGTTTATTTAAAATAATTTAAAAACTATTTATTTAGCTAGAGAAATTTTATGGACTGCATGGTTTCAACACATACAGAAATCAAACAATATTTATTGACACGAGATATAAGAGAAAGAACCAAAAGGTTTCATAAAGATTTTGTAAGCCAAAAACATTATGTTAATCTTCCTTATAGCCCACCTCACCAATCTATGTAACAAAAAGTGGATGAAGAAAGGTTACTAATGCTCCCTTTTCTGAAGATGTGGCTCTGCTAAGATTCCATGATTTATTACAGCATTACTGAAATATTGACTTTTAAAGACCCCCACATTGATTGAATATTATATACCTTAATGGACTGATACTTAGAATGTGAATGGGGAAAAATAAGAGTAGTATCCCAAAGTAATTAGTTAGGCAAAAGAAAAAATTACAAATGAAAGAAGGAAGGAAAGGAAAGGAAAAGAAAGGAAAGGAGAGGAGAGGAAAGGAAAGGAAAGGAAAGGAAAGGAAAAGAGAAAAGCCATTATAAAAATACAAAGCCATTCAAAAACATTTGAAACTACTCTTCAAGTGATAATTAAATTAATGGGAAAATTGACACATTTAAACCTTTTATTCCAATATAATGTTCTTTCAATTTTTATTTGTTTATTAAGCCCCTGTGAAACTATTCATATTACCAAAGGAACACATATACCAAACAACAATATTATGGAGTGAAATGAAAAATGTTTATGCTATATTAAAGTAAATCATAAAACTTCAAAGAAATTTGTGCTTATGCTTGTTTGCTTTGACCAACACTTCCAAGAACCTAAAGGGTGTGTGTTTCCTTACAGTCCAGTGGGTATTCCTTAATACAGGGGAAAAAAAGATAAGCATATTTAGGTGACCTCAAAAGGCATATCTAGCTTCAAACTTTATTAGTTTTTAAAATCAGGATGTTTTGGTTTCAGATGACAGACATTCAGCTAATACTTTCTTAAGAAAAAAATAGCCTGTGAAAAGTAGAATAATACTGGTTTAGGGTACTGCCAGACACTGGGGCTAGATAGAAGACTCACTGCCTTTTCTTTCCTTTACTCTCAGGCTATTTCTCTTTGTGGTGGTCTCTGGCATCTCTACTCCTGCATCATCCTCCCCTTTACCTATTGTCCAAAAGTTCCAAAAATTCCTAGAATTAAATTTCATTCCCTTCATGTCCATTCTTGAATGTATCACTGTGGACAGTGGTAATAACTACATGATTTGGCAAGTTCTGGGTTATGTGCCAATATCTTGGCTTAGAGTGGCAACAGACATCTCCACAAAGGAAATTTGAGACACCAACTCTCAACATCTGGTTCATAGCTGCACTGCACAGAAAATTTATGAATGATTGATACATTTGTATTCCTTTTTCATCAGTATTCTCAGTTCCATCAGTTGGGTTATAGTTTATTTTCTTTCAGCCATGATGGCTGCACAAAGAAAAATATTGCTATTTTTGATTGTTAAGTGTACCATAATTTTGTGGACAAGAATTTTCCCTGAATCATACCAAACCTGAAGGAAAGGCATCTTATGAATCTGGTAGGATATTTCTACACTGCTGTGGCCTCCTAGAGCAATTCATCTTAACACAAATGTTCCTTTCAAACTTTATAATATGGGAATGGTGCCTCAAACCTGGTACCATAATTAATTTTGATCTTAGAGTGTTACATGTAGGGAAACCAAAGGGAAGAAATCCCTAGAGCAGTCTTGTCTAGGAGAACTTTCTGTGATGATGGAAATCTTTTCTAGTCTGTGCTGTCCAGCATAGTACCACTGGCCACATGTGGCTATTAAATACTTGAAATATGAAATATGACTAGTATGATTAGGAAACAATTAATTTTGTTTAATTTTAGTTCATTTAAATTTAAATAACTCCATGGGCTACATATTGTACAAAACATCTCCAGACAATAAAGTGCATGAGGTCATGTCTCTGCTATTCATGATTATAGCCTCATGCAATATACCTCATGCAGGTATCTAATTGTGTTGTTGTTGATAATGACACCAGTAGCTGATCTTTTCAGGCACTTCCTATAAACCAGGCACTGTGCTAAGTTCTTTAAATACTGCATATAAGTATCCTTGCAAAGATGTTTCACATCTAACCTAATACTACAGGGTATGTCCCAGAAGTCCAGAGCGTTGTGGTAGACCGTGAAAGACTCCAGTCCATTATAATCTATAAATTGAGTAGCCCCAATTCAACAGAATATTCTTTTAACAGAATATAATAATACAATGCCACTACTCTTTTTATGAGCTTTATTGAGATATAATTGATATACAAAAATTGTATATATTTAGTGTATACTTATAATGAGTTTGGACATATGCAATACACCTGTGATACCATCACAACAATTAAGGCATTAAACTTAGCCATCACCTCTAAAATTTCCCTGCATTCTTTTGTGTTTTGAGAGCATGAGATCTATCTTCTTAACATATTTTAAGAAGAATATTATTTATTTTAAGAAGAATATTGTATATTTTAAGAATATTGTATTAAAACTATGGGCATTTTTTTGTACAGCCAATTTCTAGTATCTATTCACCTTACATAACTGAAACCTGACACCCTTTGATCAACAACTCTCCATTTCTCCCCCCCTGCCTAGCCGTGGCAACCACCATTTTATTCTCTGATCCTATGAGTTTGATTATTTTTGGTACCTCATATGAGTGGAATCATTCAGTATGTGTCATTCAATGACTGGCTTACTTCTTTTAGAATAATTTACTCTATATTCATTCATATTGTAGCAAATGGTAGGATTTCTTTTTTTAAGCCTGAATAATGTTGTATTGTACATACCACAGATTCTTTATCCATTCATCTGTCAATAGACATTTGGGTTGCTTACATATCTTGGATACAGTGAATGCTGCTACAATGTAGTAGCAGCACAGATATCTCCTTGAGATCCTGAATTCAATTCTTTTGGATATATACCCAGAAGTAGAACTGTTGGATCCTGTGGTAGTTCTATTTTTTTTTTTAATTTTTTGAGGAACTTCCATGCTGTTTTCCATCATGGCCACTCTAATCTACTTTCCCACCAACAGTTTATAGCGATTCCAATTTCTCCACATCTTCATCAACACTTACTATCTTTTGACTTTTTGATAATAGCTATTCTAACAGGTATGAGGTGATATTTCTTTGTGGTTTAGACTTATATGTCTATGAAAATTAATGATCTTGGGCATTTTTTCATATGCCAGTTAGCCATTTGTTTGTCTTCTTTGGAGAAATGTCTATTCAAGTCCTTTGTGCACTTTAAAATCATGTTGTTTTTTTGCTATTGACTTGTAGGAATTCCTTATATATTTTGGATAATAACTTCCTATCAGACAGATGGTTTGCAAATATTTTCTCCCATTCCACAGGTTGCCTTTTCATTCTGTTGATTGTTTCCTTTCCTGTGCAGAAGCTTTTTAGTCTGTTACAATTCCACTTGTCTATTTTTGGTTTTGCTGCCTGTGCTTTTGGTGTCAAATCCAAGAAGTTTTTGCCGTCAAATCCAAGAAGTTTTTGCCAAGACCAATGTCAAGAAGTTTTCCCTTATGTTTTTTCAAGAGGTTTTACAGTTTCAGGTCTTTTGTTTAAGTCTTTAATTCATTTTAATTTATTTTTGTGTATAGCATAAGACAGAGGTTCAATTTTATGCTTTCGCATGTGGATATCCAGGTTTCCCAACACAAGCACAAGCACAACTCAATAAATCATATCTTGATTCTTCAAATTTCTCAATGAAGAAAGAATATTCATATGGGGTAGATATTTAGATTTTTAATGCCAGTACTTTTCTTTTTTGTGATAGACTATTTCTGACTTAAAATTACCACATACTTTATTTGTATATTGCTATGATTTTTCACTTTAATGACCTCTCATGATTTAAATTTGTCTAACATCAAACCGGTTTTCAGAGGATGTTCTTTTTTATTTATTGTACCATGCCAAAATTGAATGTAGAATTTTTTTTTTTAAGGAAAGAATGGGCCATTCAATAAGAATTTAGAAATCTTGGGGAATCTAAAGCAAAACAAAGCAAACAGGCAAACAAAAGAAATACATCTGCTACAAAGAGAAACATATGATTAGATAACCTTTTTTTCAAAATGAGGAAAGTAAGATAGGGGTTAAAAAACAAAAGTGAATGAAAAATGCTTGGGTATGTATCTCAGCCCTGTAACTTATTAAGTATGAGGCCTCTAACAATTTTTTAGCCTTCCTATGTATGCCTCAGTTTCCTCATCAGTAAAATGGGGATAACAATAATGACCACCACATAGTGGTGTGAAGATTTAATTCAATATATGCAATATACTTAATAGCACCCAGTAGGTGGCTTTAATAAAGATTAACTTTATTTATTTATTTATTTATATTATTTATTTATCATAATAATTAATAATGTTATCAACATAGCCAGAATATGGTCTCCACAGAGATGTTTCTCTGCCTAGTTTCTGCATTTCACCATGTGACAGAACAGTCTGCTCTAACTCTAGATTATACTCAAGCAAAGCTGGGTCCCTCAACATCCAGAGCATAGACAGTAGGGTCTTCCTTTTATTACCATGTTTCTACCTTTTATTACATTACCAAATTTCAGAAATCTTATTCATTAATCCCTAAGATTAACATTGGTAGTAATAACAGCCTTTCAAGGGTGACTACTTTCTCTAATTTCTAAGGTGCAGTCTTACCCCATGTCTTCCATTAGACAAATAACACTAAAAATTATAAACATAAACTCAGTCCAGAATCTTTTCACTACTACACATTTACTGTTTATTTGATCAAAACTTCACAAGTCTGTAACATAAGTATTAGCATACACCTTCAATAAATGAGAAAACTAAAAATCAAAGAAGCCAAGAGATAGATATGGAGTAGGTGCCACAATTAAAAAATAGGGAATTTCTCAACAAGATCCTAGCTAATAGGATCCAACAGTACATTAAAAGGATCATCCATCAAGACCAAGTGGGATTCATCCCTGGGATGCAAGGTTGGTTCAGCATTCACAAATCAATCAGTGTGATAGATCATATCAACAAGAAAAGAGTCAAGAACCATATGATCCTTTCAATTGTTGCAGAAAAAGCATTTGACAAAATACAGCATCCTTTCCTAATTAAAACCCTTCAGAGTGTAGGGATAGAGGGTACATTCCTCAATTTCATAAAAACCATCTATGAAAAGCCTACAGCAAATATCATTTTCAACGGGGAAAAGCTGGAAGCTTTTCCCTTAAAATCAGGAACACGACAAGGAGGACCACTCTCCCCATTATTATTCAACATAGTACTAGAAGTCCTTGCAACAGCAATCAGACAACAAAAAGGGACAAAAGGTATCCAAATTGGCAAAGAAGAAGTCAAACTGTCTCTCTTCGCAGATGACATCATACTCTATATGGAAAACCCAAAAGACTCCACCCCCAAACTACTAGAAGTTATAGAGCAATTCAGTAATGTGGCGGATAGAAAATCAATGCTCAGAAATCAGTTGCATTTCTATACATGAGCAATGAGACTGAAGAAAGAGAAATTAGGGAATCCATTCCATTTACAATAGCACCAAAAATAATACGTTATCTCAGAATTAACTTAACCAGAGACATAAAGGATCTATATTTTAGAAACTACAAATCACTCTTGAAAGACATTGAAGAAGTCACAAAAAGATGGACAAATATTCCATGCTCATGGATCAGAAGAATTAACATCGTTAAAATGTCTATGCTACCCAGAGCAATCTACACTTTCAATGCCATCCCGATCCAAATACCAATGACATTTTTCAAAGAATTGGAACAAACAGCCCTTAAATTTGTGTGGAAACAGAAAAGGCCCCGAATCACTAAGGAATTGTTGAAAAGGAAAAACAAAGCTGGGGGCATCACAATGCTGGATTTCAAGCTATACTACAAAACTGTGATTACAAAGACAGCATGGTACTGGCACAAAAACAGACACATAGGCCAATGGAACAGAATAGACAACCCAGAAATGGATCCTTGGCTCTTTGGGCAACTAATCTTTGACAAAGCAGGAAAACACATCCAGTGGAAAAAAGACAGTCTCTTCAATAAATGGTGCTGGGAAAATTGGACAGCTACATGCAGCAGAATGAAACTTGACCACTCTCTCACACCATACACAAAGAGAAACTCCAAATGGATGAAAGACCTCAATGTGAGACAGGAATCCATCAAAATCCTAGAGGAGAACATAAGCTATAACTTCTTTGACATCAGCCACAGCAACTTTTTCATGACACATCTCCAAAGGCAAGAGAAACAAAAGAAAAAATGAACTTGTGGGGCTTCATCAAGATAAAAAGCTTCTGCACAGCCAAGGAAACAGTCAAAAAAACTAAGAGGCAGCCCACGGAATGGGAGAAGATATTTGCAAATGACACTACAGATAAAAGACTCGTATCCAAGATCTATAAAGAACTTCTCAAACTCTATACATGTGAAACAAATAATCAAATCAATAAATGGGCAGAAGATATGAACAGACACTTTTCCAATGAAGACATACAAATGGCTAACAGACACATGAAAAAATGTTCAAACTCATTAGCCATCAGGGAAATTAAAATCAAAACCACATTGAGATACCACCTTACACCAGTTAGAATGGCAAAAATTGACAAGGCAGGAAACAACAAATGTTGGAAAGGATGTGGAGAAAGGGGATCCCTCTTACACTGTTGGTGGGAATGCAAGTTGGTACAGCTACTTTGGAAAACAATGTGGAGGTCCCTTAAAAAGTTAAAAATTGAGCTACCCTATGACCCAGCCATTGCACTACTGTGTATTTACCCCAAAGATACAGACATAGTGAGGAGAAGGGCCATATGCACCCCAATGTTCATAGCAGCATTGTCCACAATAGCTAAATTGTGGAAGGAGCCGAGATGCCCTTCAACAGATGACTAGATTAAGAAGATGTGGCCCATATATACAATGCAATATTACTCAGCCATCAGAAAGAATGATTACACAGTATTTGCAGCAACACGGATGGAACTGGAGGAGATTATGCTAAGTGAAATAAGTCAAGCAGAGAAAGACAATTATCATATGGTTTCACTCATTTATGGAACGTAAGAAATAGGAAGATCAGTAGGAGAAGGAAGGGAAGAATGAAGAGGGGGTAAACAGAAGGGGGTATGAACCATGAGAGACTGTGGACTCTGGGAAACAAACTGAGGACTTTAGAGGGGAGGGGGGTGGGGGATTGGGATAGGTCAGGGATGGGTATTAAGGAGGGCACATATTGCATGGTGCACTGGGTGTTATATGCAAATAATGAATCATGGAACATTGCATCAAAAACTGGGGATGTACTCTATGGTGATTAATATAACAAAATAAAAATTATTTTAAAAAAAGGAAATAAGGAATTTGATTCTTGAAGCTAGGTCTTAAAAATCCAAATCCAGAGATATTTTTTCTTTTCCTTTTTTCCCCCTAAACTTTAGAATTTCTGATAATGAATTTTAAGTCGTCAGAGTTCCTTTGTGAGTAAAACAAGAAATGAGAGGGGCGATGCTATAATGTACATCTTTTTATTAGGCTGCAAGGTCATTCACAAAAACTATGTTTTGCTAATTGGGTTATCTTGCTGTACCTCTAAAATCCAAATAAACTCCATAAACTTCTTAGAAAGAAAAAAAATAGCAAGGATTCCACTGTTCTGTTAGGAACATGTAGTTTTAACTTCAGCCTACTTTAAATGAAAACAGTAAAAAAATTAATCACATTTTAGATTTTACTCTAATGTCTTGTTTGTGTTACATATGCTTAAAAACATGTTATT